>NC_142673.1:5374740-5535130 GCF_964200805.1 Pocillopora damicornis
GAACTTGGATGACTGTGTACTCTTTTGCTACCTGAATGACAACTGCGTCAGTCTAAACTTCAAGAAAAATGCAGAGCTTGGGGGAATAGGTTAATCTGTGAAACAAATAATGCCACTCATCTTGATTATGACATTGATCTGATAGATAATGGCGTTTTTTATTATCACGGTTCGAAGGTGAGTAATTGGTTACTCAAATTCTGAACGTACCTTTTTGGTCTTTTTGTATAAGCTTTAACACGCTTGTTATTTAGTCTCATTGACTCTTTATTTTTCAGTTTTGCATTCTTTCATCTTTTCGCTTTATGGTTCCTTCGCTTACATATTAAATCTTTCATGTGTACCTTCCATCTTCCTTGCGTCATTTTCTTTACCCATTCAATCATTTCATCTTACTGTAATTCTGTTTCCTTTAGAGTGCCTGCGGTAAGAATTCCTTGTGCCAAAATAATGCAACTTGTCAGTCTGGTTTCACATCAAAGGGATATCGATGCTTATGCCCTCTTGGATTCGAGGGTGAAAACTGTGAAAAAGGTACGTTTTCAGAATCATTTTTCAAAAATTTTAATAGGATCTTTATGTTAATATACACGACTGCTACTCGGTGGTTAACGTAGCTTTGAAATTTTCTTGATTTTATCAAGTTTTTTTTTGTTTTAATTTTTGTTTTCCATGTTTCTCTTGAGTGCAATCTGCATAGGTTATATGGCTATCGGAAGAAAAATGACATACTGACTTTATCGCCGTCAATAAAAAATATCTCCTTCCTTCTTTATCCCTCCTCCTCTCCTTCTTTCAGTCTGTAACAAGTATCGACGAATGTGCCTGAGCAACTCCTCGCAAATGTCACGTATAGATTTATCAGAAATAGGCGAAATTGTACAGACGCAGCCAACAGTCTATTCTTTGTTTTTGATGCCCTTGTAACAAAGATAAGGCTTTTACTCATCTTTCAGCCCAGCTCTGGCGGCAAAAGAGAAAAGTCGCCAAATTGTATCGCATTCTGGCGATCTCCTATTCTATCAGTGTGATGAACTCCCCCTGGGCATTTTATCGGCAATACCGTAATAATTTATTCCTTTTCATTTTTTTACGTTTTAAAATATATTTCTAGCGTCTGTGATTCCTTAGATATTGACGAATGTAGCTGTGGCATACCCAGTTCAAATCTGATGATAAAAATAGCTATAGAGTGACAATACACTCTTGCCTACTTCAAGGTATTTTCTCAAAAAAGAGACACCCACAAAAACCGGCTACAGATGGATTCTCTTTTGTCGCCTTCCTTTTTTCGTAACCATTTGTAACTTAAAAGCAACCTAATAATAGGCCGTCCCCGAATTACAGTTCATTTTCACACGTTTTCTTTTTTTTTTTTTAACTGTTTAGCTGATGTATGTCAACTCCACACTGTTCTACATGATTTTGACAGAGATGTAAAGTACCAAAACCTGAGTAATCCAAAATGTGATAATAATCTCAACTATGGTTGGTATCGCTTCCTGAACATTACAGGAGTAAGAATGCCTACTAAATGTCCACATCGTGGCTCATGTGGTACACTATTTCCAGGTTGGTTGGTAGACGATCATCCCTCAGTGAAAGAGGGAGAAGTAGTAGGGGCTATCTGCTTCGATAGGGATATGGTCCAGTGTTGTTCCGATTCAAAAGCCATATGGATGAGGAACTGTGGTTCCTTTTATGTCTACTATTTGGAACCAACGAGGTGTCCGTATCGTTACTGTTTCACATATAACTAAACATTACAAAACTGTGAATGTGGCCACTTTTGTCCCGGTTTGATCACATGTATCTACTGGGTTTTTATATGACTTTATTTTGCCTTAAATAGAGGCTAGACACATGATACTGTACCAGTGAACAACAAGGTGGTCAGAAAAATGTTTTTCAAAGAACCTCAAAGATTGCTCACCAGCTTTTTTTAAACGATAACAGAGTTTTGATTAGCTTGACATGATATAGAGTAACCTCCAAATGTTGATGTTGAAAATTAAATTACTAAATGCCACCAAATGTACAGCGTAGAAGTGTCTGGCAAAAGGCGCCCCTCAGTAGGCCTTATGCATGCTTACTTCAGAATACACAATTTTACCCTTGAGCCTCGCTTTCAAGGTGCTGACTGTGGAATTTCAATCAGAAAGTATTCCCAGTGCACTGAAATATAAAGAATACCCTTATGAACACAAAAAGAAAATAACGGACTTGTATATATAGCAGTGCAAACAATGCTTTGGGGGTGAATTTTCACTAAATTACGTCACATTGCATGAGAGATATTATTTCAAAAGAACTGAATAGGTTGATACTCTTAGCTATAAAATAAGAAGATACATTCACAGAAATATAACTACCAGTATATTTATAGTCAGGTATAAGGTTAGAAGTTCTTTAAAGAGATTCAGACTGTCTATCCTCTGGTTACGGGGCAAAGTGTAGTCAGAGTTAAATTCTGAGCTGAAAAATCAACAACAGTTAGAATTACATTCCGAAGTAGTAACGCTGTGATTATTACTTTCCAGGATAATTTTTGGTGACATTTTCAGTAGGTACTGTGAGTGTTGTATATAGTTTTGGAAATGAATAACTCAGTACCATTAGTTATTAGCTCTGTAATGTTGCAAGTATTATAAGAAGTATTCCCTGATTCTCTTTGATTTAACATAAATAAAATAATAAATAAATAATAAATAAATAAACAAGTGAAACAGTCGATTTGATATATTCCAGTGATCGATAATAGCCGAGTTTACGGCAGATCATTAATCAAGCAAGCCTGATGTAGATATTTCTTTCGCCGGAAACATAGTTAGATATGTTTTATTATGTTAAGATCATTATGACATTGCGTCACTTTTGAAGTATTGTTAATTTAGCAATTTGATTGTTTGCACTGATTGCTTTATTGTTTAATTTTGATTCGATTAAACTTGCCAGCTTTGAAATTAAACACATTCTTGTGATGTATACCCTACGCTACTTGCACTCATGCAGACACGCACAGACCTAACCTTTAGCAACATGTCGGATTACAGTGGTAGGTTATTTTCGTGAAATGTTATTTTATTCGCAATTTTACCGTGGCGGCCTGTCTTTCCCTACGACGAATGTCAAGTTTGTAGTTCTTATACAAATGCAGCCACGATGCCTCTACTTCCGAATTTATTTTCCCTAACCAATGTCCTTCCGTAAACTCAATTGTTAAAACACGATATCCCTCAAGGTATGAATTTCATGTCTGGTTTTCAAACCGTCAGAATGAAATGCCGACTGCAGCCGGAGGGTCTATCGCAATCTTGCCGATGCTTACTCTCGTTCTGGTAGCATAAATGGATAGCGACTATTGCTCAAACCGTCTAAATAGGATCCCGTCTATAAACAAGGTTACCCTCAGTATTTTTAATGTTTACCTAACATTTTAAAGAACGTATTTATACTCTTTGAGTGGGGAGAGGCACTGTGAAGAAAAACGGTCCTGCTACAGTCCACCGCACCAACCACAAAGTCCCTCAACTCCTACTACACCATAGCTAAGACTAGGCGAAATGTAGCTTGGATATAAGATGCTACGTGGTTATGGTTTATCGCATCACATTTCCGAAGCATCATAGCAATTTTAAGGTAGGTTTTATGGATTACAAATAATCAATCAATTTTGCCACTCAGCGATTTTTATCGGGTTTGCAATCCTCCTTAGGGAATTCATAAATGAACGGTTGGTAAACGGTTGAGGAACAGAGTACCCTTGCACATGTTACGAATATTTCAAGTACTTGAGCAAATAAAAAAAAAAAAAAACGGTGGAAATAGATTTTTGCTGAGCATTTATCTAAAAGGGAAAGGGTAAATACAACTAGCCAAGAATAACCTCGATAGTCAAGTGGAAAATGAATACGTCGGAGACTCCATGTCACGTGACAGATGTTTAAAATAAGTCCAGTCATCAAGAGACATAGAATACTTTGGCAACAGAAATTGATCGATTCTGTATGTTTAAAGCGTTCTTCCATGTGATAGGAGTAGCTCTTGTGTACTGAGTGAATACTACAAAAGTAAAGCCTAGCTGAATATTTCAAAAGTAAGCTTTAATGAACGGGGCTAAGTTCTCGAAAAATATACACCACCTAAATCATTGGTTAATCCTAGATTATTCTGAATCTCCCAATACAGGAGATAATGATCTAAGGAAAAATGCAGTTGAGTGTTGTGAATTCAAAAATCAAAGCAGAGACGACAGCCAATCGCGATGAAGGAAAATATATCAAGAAGCCAATCAGAACTCAAAGCCGTAAGATCAACCAAACTGTCTTACTCACGGGAAAACGCCAATTATCCATAGTTATAGGAGTCAAGTTTGCTGCTTCTTCTGTTATGCATGATCAGTCTTACTGTACATACGCCAGATTTCTTGACGCCTGAAGGTCTTTGTTATGAATTGAATTCGTTGGCTCCAAAATTACACTGTGAACCAATATATCTTTTCTAAGATGCAAGACTTCACGGCGACTTGGCATAGGAGCGGTGAATAACGTTTCCGTCAGTAAGTCAACCACCTTTTTGTTCAAAAGCTAAAGGGGTGGAGAGATTGCTCATAGAACCCTTTGGCGAAAATTTAAATGTTTTTGTCTAATTCGGACAATCTACAAACCGAGTGGGAAATCAGAACCTACCAAAGACAGAGGTTACCAGAGCTCTCCATGCCGTTCGATCAATGTTACTAGTAACAGTATAACGATTTTGCAAGAGAGTAATTAAGCTAAACGTTTAGAGGTCATTGTTTTACTAGTCTAAGTCTCAATTGATCTATTCACCGGATCTCCTTTTTCTCAAGAAGTCTTCCGCTCATGATATTGTTTGGTCTAATTACTGGTGTTATGGTCTGTTAAACAACAATTAAAACAAGATGGATTAAAATCCTATCAATCCGCGCTTTGTATACTAGAGTACAAATGTCTCGAACATTTGTCAAACTATGCGTATTTCAAGTGTCCTTTTTTCGCGAGTCAGACGTATATTGGTGAAGAGTCACCAGCAGGCAGACCGACTCCGCAGTATTCACGCTTTGAAAGTAACATCAAGATTGCAAAACGTAACCTTTCCTAGATTCAAATGATTTAATGATTTTTGGAAACAATAGAAAAATTCAAAATGACAGCATTCATGTCACGATATTTGGTAATCGTATAAATCAATGGAATGATCACATTTGAAATGACCATAAAGATTGAGGTCTCACCAGAAAATTAACAAAAAGCATGATTGGAAACCTTAAGCATTCGGATTGGGACTTCCATAGTTGATTATTCCTCTCTGTCAACACGCAGAAACACGCAGAGGGGCTTTATTTCGATACTTTCAATTGAATATCATAACAAAAAAAAACATTCTTTTAAGCTGTTGTGTTCGTTCAATCAGCGGTAGCAGTTTTGCCTATGTGTTTTATTATTCTTTTCTCCAGAGAACCACATTTCAAGGCCGCGTCATCGATCCCAGCCTTTTTTAGCAAGCACAGATGATCAGTCTGCCGAAGGAAGTTCGTCTACTTGTTGTTGGTGTTACCGTCTTTTATCTTAATGAGGAGTTTAAGAAAATCACGACGGCAACGGCAATGGTAACATCACTAAATAAAAGTTTTTAATGAGCAGAACAATGGCTGTGCACGTGCGTTATAAATCTTTGTAAATTTTTTTGCGTCTTTTGCAAAACAACAACGTGTAATAACTAAACTTTGCGTCGTCTGGAGAACGTGAACGACGACGGCTAATTTTTTTTAATTCCTATTTCTAATTTAACGCTGCGTTCCATATTTAGTTTCGAGAAAGCTTTGACAGTGATAAACAAACTAAATGACTTTACAGAATCGCGAGATTCGTAGGTAAAGTATAAGTTCATTTTTTGGGTTGGGTTTTCACTTGAAAGCATCTTCTACAATGTGATTCGTTGATATATCATTTCCTTTATTCTCCTGACCTTAATTTGTGCTTCAGGGGTGATATTGTAAGGAGAAATTAGATGCTAGTCATTCTTACAAGTAGGGGCCCAATTGTTAACTTTATAGATCAGAAGTCTAATGATTTTGTCTTAATTGCAGTTAATCAACCTTGTTCAAAGGAAGCATCTCTCTTCTCTATCCATTGCACCTCGAGTTCTGTTGCCACCTACAAAGCATCTCGCATTTCGTTTGCAAATATATTTTAAATCATGCTTAGTCCCATAAGTAATCGTTTCAAAAAGGCGACATTTAAATAGTATAAGTTTCTAAATACCCAAACTTTCTCCATGTATTAAATAATGAAAATTTTTCCCTATAAATGCTAGATATGTCATTTCCGAGGACCTACAAATAAAAATGCGTGTCGGTCAGCTCACATCTTCGACGCTCGATTCACTTTGACTCTGCCGCGCGCCTCATGAAAAATACACACAACTCCCCTGTTTGAAACTCAGTTTACACCAAGAATTTATTTATGGCTGGTTTTGAATCAGTGATGACGCGGTATTCCCTTCAAAGCTCATGCCTCTTTCGTAGTGTAAATCTCCTCTTTTTAATCTTGAGAAAGGGTTTTTGGGTAAAAAAGAGCATAAAGAAGTCTCAGAAAAGAGTTCAATTATTTCCTACACATATTGAATTGGATGCAACTAAACCAGTGAAGCGTTTAAGTCACATTTAAGGAACAACGATAAATTTTTATGCGCTTCACTATTTTGGGTTTGAGTTGTAATGTATATTCAATGACATATTGTTTGTCCAAAAGAGTAGAGGAATTAAGCCAGAAGAGACTGCTGGATGCTTCTTTCGACTGTGCGCAAGCATGTTTTCTTATCGTAACAGTGGCGTGCAAGAGGCATTTGACGCTAAACACAGTTTTAGTCTCCAGAAAGAAGAATTATCCTGGCTAGCCTCAATATATTGAAGCATTTGTATTCTTCCTTTGTCACGCGAATTTTACACCTGCTTTAAGTTGATATTAGATATTTGTAAACTAAACAACTAATTTAAATGCGAAGGTCGAGATAACAATTATGTTCTTATTATTCCCATCTTGTTCCCTACAGCTAGAGTGCGATTCCCCTCCTTGCTGATTAAAGTTTACGAGTTTTCTATAATTACAGTCGATGATAAGTCAAAAAGTAACAGTATGTGTCTGTTTTTCCCAAAACTACGAGACACTCTTTTCACCGAGAAACCTGCGATAACTATTAATTTAACTCCAGGTCCACAAAGTTATGAAAATGAGGTTATCAGTGTTGAGGACTACACCGAAACAGGTAATTATCTGTCAATTACACGTTTAGTATTGTCTGTTTTGAATGTAACCATAGTTGCAAAACGACACATTCTGGAGACAGCATTCTTTTCTTAAAGGTGTTCCACTCCAAAGGGGGAACTACAGAGAGCGAATAACATCCCGAAAGGTAAGCTTGTTTTTGACGTCGTAAGGCTCTATGAAAATTATTGAGTATTTTTCTTGTACCCCTTCCTTTTTGGAACCGAATGGAGTATAAAAAAGCAATTCTAGTTCCCGAAAAATTAGATTAGCGAATCCCCCAAGCTTACACCGGTTTTGAAACAGTAATGACACGGTGTTCCCCTCAAAGCTCATGCCATTATTCTGCTGTAAATTTTCTCTGTTGAGCAAGGGTTTTGGGGTAGAAAAGCAAAGAGGAGTCTCAGGAAAGAGTTCAGTTATTTTCTAAACATATTGAATTGGATGTAACTAAACCAGGGAAGCGTTTAGGTCACATTTAAGGAACAACGATAAATTTTAATACGCTTAACTATTTGGGTTTGAGTTGTATTATATAACAAAAATATAATCAATGACATATTGTTTTTAATCCCAAAGAGAAAAGGAATTAAGCCGGAAGAGATAACTGAATGATTCTCTCTTCGCATGCAAGTATGTTTTCTTATCGTCACAGGGGCGACAAGAGGCATTTGACGCTAAATACAGTTGTAGTCTCCAGAAAGGAGAATTATCCTAACTAGCCTCAATACGTTAAAATTTTTTTTTTATTCGTCCTTCGTCACGCGAGGTTAAGAGGGGTTTTTTTAACGCCTGCTTCAAGTTGATATTGGATATTTGTATGTATAGATTATATATATATATATATATATATATATATATATATATGTTTGATATTTATATATATGTGATTGTATGTAGAAATTAGGGCTTCTATATATAATCACAGCTGATGATAAGTCAAAAAAGTGACAGTTTGTGTCTGTTATTCCCAAAACTACGAGACGCTCTTTTCCCTGAGAAACCTGCAATAATTGTTAATTTATTCCAGTTCCCCAAAGTTATGAAAATGAGGTTATGAGTGTTGATGACTACACCGAAACAGGTAATTATTTGTCAATTACACGTTTGGTATTGTCTGTTTTGGCTGTAGCCACAGTTGCAGAACGACACATTCTGGGGACAGCATTCTTTTCTTAATCTGTGAGCTCCCATGAGTGACCAAGACAGAATTTCTCCTTTCTATATCTATATAATATTATGCAGACAAGTGATGAGAACGAAGAAAAATATCAATTATGGGATTACCAATTGATCCGATACCAAATTCTCCAAACTAACATAATGAGAATCATTTGATAGACAGCAATGAGAATTACTAATGACATCTTAGGAGTCAAAGAGTTAAAGGTGTTGCACTCCTTAGGGGGAATTACGCAGAACGAATTGCGTCCTAAAAGGTAAGCTTGTCTTACGTCGTTAGGCTTCATGCAAACTTTAAGTATCTTTTTTAACCCTTTCCTTTTTGGAGTAGAATGAAGCATTAAAAACAATTTTAGTTCCCGAACAAATCAGATTGGTGAATTACTCAAGCATAAAAAAACGCTTTAGTTCATCAGCGGTAAATTTCGGGCCCTAAAGTTTGACAATTGGTTGATATGATTGGAGTTTCTTCTCTCCTTTTTCTCTGGAAAGCCAAGAATTTGCAATATGTTTAAATCCTCTAATGCTTCATCAATTAGAAAAACAAGTCAATGAAATTTTCTAAATTAGAGGGTGAAGTCAGTGCGAAAATGGAAAGCGTAAACAGAATACATGTATAAATTTTTGAAAAATTCTGCTCCTTGTATGTCAATTGTTTGCAACGCTAACGAATGAACGTTTGTCTGACGACATTCAGGGTATGCCTGTTTTTCTGGATGGTAAAGGTAAAGAGAGTTCTGCTCTTAATTATAAGGCGATGAGTCTGACAAAATTTTTTTGCAGCCTTGATGATTTATAAAAACAGTACACAGAGAACTACAGTGATGTATTACTACGATTTTGAAGGGGACTTTTTTGCAGCATGGGTCTAACAAAACAAACGAATCTTGGTTACCAGCCGAACTTAGAGTTTGCTATTGTTTCAAGTTTCGTCAGTGCATTAGGAAAAATTTGCCTTGCCGACTGGCCAATAGTTGGATGAAAAAAATATGATAATTTTTCCAATTTTTATTGGCGTTGGTCATAAACAAAACAAGAAAAAAGCGAGAGAACTAATTCATATGAACGTGGTGATAATAAGTTCTTGAATTTGACAAATGAAGACCAGAGACCTGCTGATGGGGACCAAAGAGAACAGTTTAGATACGAATTCATCTCTGAGCACAAATTTCAAAACAAATACAAGAAGTTCTCTTTTGGAATTTTATCACTTTTTTTCGGTAATGTTCTGTTTTTAAAGCGCACGGTTTTACAATCTAGCCTAAGTTAGCTTTACAGTACTTGTAAAGGCAACTCGTTGAACAACATTAAATTGTTAGCTTAGACCAAGCTATGGTGCCGAATAAATTATTCCTTGTCAACTTTACCGGTTAGACTTTACCCTAAAAGGACTCTGAAACCTTTGGAAATAGTTTTCCAATGTTTATTTATCTACAATGGGGCAATGCATTTAATTCAATTTTGCCGATTCAGCAGATGAAAAGAAGTATGCTGTGGATATTTCGCAACTTACCAGTCCTCCTCTTCCTCTCTACTATTGAGTATGGAACTGCTATTGATCAATGCAGGACAGAGGTAAACATACAAGGTATGGCTCTCAAGCGATCCGTCTTTAAAAGGTGGTCGGTGGCGGCTCCACATCTCTGCGATGTGAAATGTGGACAAGAGATCACGTGTCAGAGCTATAACTACAATAGAAAATATAAGATATGTGAATTAAATAACCGCACCAAGGAGGCAAGACCGCAAAATTTCCTCTCAGCACCTGCATGGTTTTACATCCGGCGACTGAACGGCAGAGGTAAGTAGGCAGAGATAATAGTACGATGTATCTTCCTCATTCTGACTCTTATCAGCAATACTCTCTATCCTTGACCAACCCCGTCTCTTCTTGGATTATCATTGCCCATCTTTTGCATCTTTCTCTTGTTGTGTACTCTGCTTCAAATTGAAGGTAGATTTGCACCTGACAAAAAAGGTTCTTTTGTTCTTTGTTTTTGTTCTTTTGTTTTTTCATTTGAAGGATATCGTCGTGTTTTTACTGTTATATTGTTAGAATTACGATAATGAATGTCAATACCCTTGCAATCGTCAACCCTCTCGGTTAAGTTCATACTCTTGATACTTTTCTCATTCATGCCATGTGAATTTTTTCATTTACTTTGTTGTTGGTTCTGAGAAACAACGGAAAAAAACTATTCCGCCTAAAACATATAACAAAACAAACAACCATACTTTCATTGCAGCTCCCTTGGGTTCTATTTCTGATTTACCAGCGTTGTCTTGTCGCGAAATAAAGGCGAGTGAAGGAAAAGACACTATCAGCGGCAAGTACTGGCTGGATCCAACCAGCAGTGGGAAGGCAGTATTGATTTACTGCGACATGATTAACGAGGGTAAGCGGCAGTCTGTGAACAAGTAGCTTTAAGGGTTTCGTTTTAGTTTAGTTTCTTTTTCATTTGAATAAAGCCAGTTTCAATTTCTTTTCTTTCTCTTTGGCTTGAATAACTGTTTCTCCCCTGCATTTTAGATACGGATGAATGCAAAGAGGACAACCATGACTGCGACCCGAATGCAAACTGTACTAACACTTATGGTTCCTATAAGTGTACATGTACGGAAGGGTACACTGGTGATGGGCACTCATGTGCGGGTAAAGTTACTTACCCTTGTTAATCAAGATGATGAAAGCACTTGCTTCATAGTTTCCTGTCTTTCTTCTGTTCTTTCTTGCATGCTATCGCTTGCTTGGTGAGTTTCTCTCTTCCTATCTTTCTTTATTTTCATCTTTCCTTCCGTCTTTCTCTCCTCTTTTTTTATTTTTTATTTTTTTCATTCCTTGTTTTCTCTAATTACACCGCTTTCATTCCGTAGATGTTTACGAGTGTATAAGAAACCATTCTTGTCAAATAAATAGCAGCTGCACAAACATCAGGGGATCACGATTTTGCGCTTGTCAGGCTGAGGTAATTACCGATGGAAGCAACTGTACAGGTACTATCTTTTTCTTTGGTTTACGCTACAGTTAGGACTTAATGGTGGTGGGTGAAGGGGAGGGGGGGGGCGCTGTCTGCGCAGGTCTTTGATATTCGACAGCCCTGATTGGTTGGATTAGGATGGAGGCTGAAGGGAGAAACCGCTCTTCGCGGTCTATAAAATGCAGTAACGGTGTTGATGATGATGCCGTTTGTCTGATTTATTTTAGAAAGAAATCGGACAATGATGTTTCCACAGTACTACAACTTTCCCGGAAGACGTTTAATAAATCATGTTATCCAAAGCGTAATCGTCAATAACTTGGATTACTGCGTACTTTTTTGCTACCTGAACGACAACTGCGTCAGTCTGAACTTCAAGAAAAATGCAGAACTAGGGGGAATAGGCTATATCTGTGCAGCAAATAATGCCACTCATATGAAATATGACGGTAATCTGATACATGATGGCGTTTTTTATTATCACGGTTCGAAGGTGAGTAATTGGTTACTCAGATTCTAAAACGTGTCTTTTTGGTCTTTTTGGGAAAGCTTTAATACGCTTGTTATTCAATCTCATTGACTCTTTAATTTTTTCTTTGGTTCTGCATTCTTTAATCTTTTCGCTATATGGTTAGTTTGCCTTCATATTTAATCTATCATGTGTACCTTCCATCTTTCCTTCGTCATTTTCTTTACCCATTCAGTCATTCATTTGACCTTACCGTAATTCTGTTTTCCTTAAGAGTGCCTGCGATAAGAATTCCTTGTGCCAAAATAATGCAAGTTGTCAGTCTGGTTTTACGTCAAAGGGATATCGATGCTTATGCCCTCCTGGTTTCGAGGGTGAATATTGCGAAAAAGGTACGTTTCAGAATCATTTGGCAAAAATTTCAATAGGATTTTTATGTTAATATACACGACTGCCACTATGGTGGTTAACGTAGCTTTGAAATTTTCATAATTTTATCAGGTGTTTTTTTGTTTTAATTTTTGTTTTCCATGTTTCTTTTGAGTGCAATCTGCATAGGTTATATGGCTATCGGAAGAAAAATGACAGACTGACTTTAGCGCCTTTAATAAAAAATATCTTCTTCTTTCTTTATCCCTCCTCCTCTCCTTCTTTCAGTCTGTAACAAGCATCGACGAATGCGCCTGAGCAACTCCTCGCAAATGTCACGTGAAGCTACGTATAATAACATTCGTCTGTACCTGCAAACCTGGATTTATCGGAGATAGGCGAAATTGGACAGACGCAGCCAACAGTCTCTTCTTCGTTTTTTATGCCCTTATAACAAAGATGGGGCTTTTGCTCGTCTTTCAGCCCAGTTCTGGCGGCAAAAGTGAAAAGTCGCCAAATTGTATAGCATTCTGGCGATCTCCCATTCTATCAGTGTGATGACGTTCGCCTTGGCATTTTATCGGCAATACCGCAATAATTTATTCCTTTTCATTTTTTTTACTTTTATTTCTTACATCTGTAATTCCTTAGATATTGACGAATGTAAAAGAAATTTTTCCCGTTGTCACGTAAATGCTGACTGCCTAAACACCATTGGATCGTTTGTTTGTCGTTGTCACACTGGATACATTGGAGACGGCACCAATTGTAATGGTAACTAGTTTTCTTCTTCTACTTTTTCTCGAGTGTTATAAAAATAACCACGATCTTACAGCTGTGGCATGCCCAGTTCAAATCTGATGATAAAAATAGCCATAGAGTGACATTACACTCTCGCTTACTTCGAGGTACTTTCTAAAAAAACACACAAAATTTGTTTTTTTTTGGTTAACCTTTCAGCTGATGTATGCCAATTCCACTCTGTTCTAGAAGATTATGACAGAGACATTAATTACCAAACCCCGCTTGGAGACGAAAAATGTGACGATAATCTGAACTCTGGTTGGTATCGCTTCCTGAACATTTCAGGAATAACAATGCCGACTACATGTCCACCTCCTTTCACATGCGGCACAATATCTCCAGGTTGGTTGACGGGCGATCATCCCACAGTGGAAGATGGAGAAGTTAGCAGGAGAGTCTGCTTCGCCAGGCACTCAAGCCGGTGCTGTTACTATTCTTACATCATTAAGGTGAGGAACTGTACTTCCTTTACGTCTATCGTTTGATACCAACGAGATGCAACTTCCGGTTCTGTTTCACATACAACTAAGTATTACAAAACTATGAATACAGCCACTTTTGTCCAGGTTTGATTGCATATAATACACCCTCATGAAAGCAAAAATAAAACAACAAAGACTTGTACATTCACATTTCAGTACAAAAGAGGCTTTAGGGTGAATTTTTAGTAATTGAAAGCACCATGCGTAAGGGCTACTGTTTCATAAAGAAATGAATATGTTTTAAATACTCGTCGCTATAAAATAAGTAAATACATTCACAAAATATAGGTATCAGGATATCATAAAATGTAATGATACCCTTCGTGAAAAGAAAACCGCCATGTGGCTGAACCAAGCTATCACGGCGACATTGCCATCTTTACACGATGAGTCAAAATGATGCACATTTTTTATTCATGCAGTAAATCGTATCTACCTAGCTCCAAACATATGGCGTTGAACTTCAGTTGGTAGTAGCCCCGAGGCACGGGTTCGAAGCCCCTCGAAGTCCGAATTTTATTGGTTTTTTTTTTTAGACTTCTGTCCTGCAATTTCTTAGATTGAAGTTTTTCTAGGAGGATCATTACTTCACTTGAATATAAATGATGCTTTCACCAGCTGCGCGCGGTGAACATATCATCTTTTCAAATATGATAGATTTCGGTACTTCATAAATATCTTCAAACAAATTGATACTCGTCACTATTCAATAAGTAGATACAATCACAAAATATAATTACCAGGATATTTATGATCAGATATAAGATTGAAGGTCCTTTAAAGAGATTCAAACTGTGTCTATCCTCTAGTTATGAGGCAAGGTGAAGTCGGAGTTGAATTCTAAGCTGAAAAATCAACAACAGTTATAATTTCAGTTTCCAGTAGAATATTTGGTGACATTTTTAGTACTGTGAGTGTTGTATATAGTTTTGGAAATGAGTAACTCAGTACCGTTAGTCATTAGCTCTGTAATGTTGCAAGTATTATAAGTAGTATTCCCTGATTCTCTTTGATTTAATGTAGATAAAATAACAAATAAAAAAACAAGTGAAACAATCGATTTGACATATTACAGTGATCGTTAATAGCAGAGTTTACGGTAGATCATTTATCAAGCAAGGCTGATGTAGATATTTCTTTCGCCAGAAACATAGTTAGATATGTTTTATTTATGTTAAGATCATTATGACATTGCGTGACTTTTGAAGTATTGTTAATTTAGCACCTTGATTGTTTGCACTGATTGCTGTATTGTTTAATTTTGATTCGATTAAACTTGCCAGCTTTGAAATTAAACACATTCTTGTGATGTATACCTTACGCTACTCGCACTCATGCAGGCACGCAGATCTAACCTTTAGCAACATGCCGGATTACAGTGGTAGGTTATTGTCGTGAAATGTTATTTTATTCGCAATTTTACCGTGGCGGCCTGTCTTTCCTTACGATGATTGTCAAGGGTGTTGTCCTTATATAAGGCAGCCATGATCCATCTACTTCCGAATTTATTTTTCCTTCCGTAAACTCAGTTGTTAAAACACGATATCCCCCTATCCCTCAAAGTATGAGTCACGTTTCTGGTTTTCAAACCATCTAAATAAAAATGCCGACTGCAGCCGGCAATCCAGTTGATACTTATCCTTGTTCTGGTAGCATGAATGGACAGCAACTATCGCTCTACCCGCCTGAATAGAATCCTGTCTATAAAACAAGGTTACCCTCAGCATGTTTCCCTAACGTTTTAAAAGTACGTATTTATACTCTTTGAGTGAGGTAAGGCACTGTGAAGGAAAACGGTCCTGCAACAGTCTAGCGCACCAACCACAAAGTCCCTGCACCCTTAGTTAAGGCTTGCGAAATGTTCAGGCTAAGTATAAATGCGGAATGCGAACTGGAGGTTGGATATAAGATGCCACGTGGTTATGATTTATCGCATCACAATTCAGAAGCATCGTATCAATTTTAAGGTAGGTTTTATGGACTACAAATAATCAATCAATGTTGCCACTCGGCGCTTTTTATCGGGTTTGCAGTCTTCTTTGAGGAATTCATTAATGGACGGTTGGTAAACGGTTGGGGAACAGAGTACCCTTGCACATGTTAGGAATATAGTGTATAAAACTCCTCTAAAATATCTCAGGTTCTTGGAAAAACATAATAAAAGGATGGAAATAGATTGTCTTTAGCATTTTTCTAAAAAGGTAAATACAACTAAATAAGACTAACCTCGATAGTCAAGTGGAGAGTGAATGTGTCAGAGACTTCATGTTACTTGACAGCCGATGTTTACAATAAGTCCAACCATCAAGAGACAATGAACACTTTAGCCACTGGAACTGATTGACTCTGTCTGATTATTACCTAGCAACTACCAATCACATTATCTAATGTATTAGTATAAAGTCCACAAAAATCAAGTGTCCTTCCCAGGTGATAGGAGTAGCTCTTTTGTACTGAGTGAATTCTACAAAAGTAAACCCTAGCTGAATACTCCTAATGTAAACCCTAGTTAACGGAGCCAAGTTCTCGAAAATTATACACCACCTAAATCATTGATTAATCCTAGATTATTCTAGAGCTCCCAAAACAGGAGGCAATGATCAAGGTCAATTTTCAATTGAGTGTCGCGAATTCAAAAATCAAAGCAGAGACGGCGGCCAATCGCAACAAAGGAAAATATATCAAGAAGCTAATCAGAACTCAAAGCCGTAAGATCAACCAAACTGTCTTACTCACGGGAAAACGCCAATTCTCCATAGTTATAGGAGTCAAGTTTGCTGCTTCTTCTGTTATGCATGATCAGTCTTACTGTGCATACGCCAGATTTCTTGACGCCTGAAGGTCTTTGTTATGAATTGAATTCATTGGCTCCAAAATTACACTGTGAACCAATATATCTTTTCTAAGATGCAAGACTTAACGGCGACTTGGCATGGGAGCGGTAAATAACGTTTCCGTCAGTAAGTCAACCACCTTTTTGTTCAAAAGCTGAAGGGGTGGAGAGATTGCTCATAGAACCCTTTGGCGAAAATTTAAATGTTTTTGTCTAATTCGGACAATCTACTAACTGAGTGGGAAATCAGAACCTACCAAAGACAGAGGTTACCAGAGCTCTCCATGCCTTTCGATCAATGTTGCTAGTAACAGTATAATGATTTTGCAAGAGAGTAATTAAGCTGAACGTTTAGAGGTCATTGTTTTACTAGTCTCAATTTATCTATTCACCGGATCTCTTTTTTGTCATGAAGTCTTCTGCTCATGACATTAGTTTGGTCTAATTACTGGTGTTATGGTCTGTTAAACAACAATTAAAACAAGATGGATAAAATCCTATCAATCCGCGCTTTGTATGCTAGAGTACAAATGTCTCGAACATTTGTCAAACTATGCGTATTTCAAGTGTCCTTTTCCGCGTGTCAGACGTATATTGGTGAAGAGTCACCAACAGGGACCGACTCCGCAGTATTCACGCTTTGAAGGTAACATCAAGATTGCAAGACGTTATTCCTTCCTAGATTCAAATGATTTAATGATTTTTGGAAACAATAGAAAAATTCAAAATGACAGCATTCGTGTCACGGTATTTGCTAATCGTATAAATCAATGGAATGATCACGTTTGAAATGACCGTAAAGATTGAGGTCTCACCAGAAAATTAAGAAAAAGCACAATGGGCAAACTTAAGCATTCGGATTGGAACTTCCATTGTTGATTATTCCTTTCTGTCAAAGAAAATAAGCTAATAGCAAACGAAAGACGCAGAAGAGCTTTATTTCAATGCTTTTGCTTAAATATCACGACAAAAAAATCAACCTTTAAAAGTGTTGTGTTCATTCAATCAGTGGCTTTCAAAAGGTATCGTTGTGGAAAGTTGGAGTTTTGGCGTGCGTGAAGAAAAGCAGAACTTGATTAGGTGTTAAGTCACGTCATTAGCTGTACTCACTGTTGTAACAATGGATATCGGAATTTCAGAAGAATTGGTTAAATTTGTTTTGCGACAGTACAAGTCAATGGTGTTTCCAGTACGTGTTACTGTAAGGAAATCACCAGACAAAAATTAATTATTTTGCAAGCTGAACTTAAACGGCTGGTTAACTCCGGGCGAAGACTTATGAAAGAATGAAACACAATTTACAATGAATTACAAGATCTGTACGTTTTTTTTGAGAGAATAGTTTGTTATTAAGCGCAGCCGCTATCAAGTTGTTCAGCGGTCAAACAATCTGCAATACAAAATAGCTAAACGAGCTAGTGCATGAGTGATGTAGTATCAAGGTTGAAACTCGTGGCAATGAAATTATTAAAAAACTGTCTCCCCTATTGTAAAGTCATTGAACCAAATCTTAGAAACATGAGTTATCTTTAGAAAGACAGTTTTCCAGTTATTTCCTTGATTCTTAACCAATTTCCTCCACTTCAGCCTGCGTTTTCAATTGAGTTGGTACGTTCAAGTACTGGCGAGCAATTTTGAAACAGGAATTCATGCCAACCGGAGACACAATCTTCAAATCATCTTGATATTGCCTCCAGGGTAACTTTGAAGGAGTCAAGTTAATTGCCTTAATAGCTCTTTGATCAAGTGTTCCGATATCTTAAAGTGGCTAGATACAGTTTCTACGCTCCGACTGGCTATATTCAGAGAGCTCATAACCCAACTTCCCTCTTTATTTGCCATCGAATGATTTTCTCACGTCTCCTTTCATAAATCATGAATTTTTATGCAAAACGATATCAGTATTGTTTCACATCTATAGCCTCCAGGAGTGTACAATTAAGCAACTACTCATTTATTCATTCATTTATATTTTTGGTGCCAAACCAAGAATATAGCGCTCGCTTTCAAATGTATAAATAGATTCTTTAAATACATGGTAGCGAAAGATGGCGGCCGAGGAGGGTGATGTAAGACAGTCACAAATGTTTGTGTGAGGGAATGTCATCTATGCTTTCTTTCCGGGAAACTAAGTGTGGGAAAACTTGTTTCACTCAGGGATATAGTGTGGGCGGGAAATAATGGTTTCCTGTCCTGGGGGAATTAAGAGACAAAGTTACAGTATTCTGTGTCATTCTGTGTCAATTTTCAAGTCTTATTGAGAGTTGATTTAAGTAGGTGATCGTACAACAAAACCATAAATTGAAGTAACAATTAGCAAGAGATGACAAATACAAAAGAAGTTTGTTCATAATAATCCGAGAAGGAACGAAAGCAAATCAAAAAGTCTTGTTAGGGGGAGGTTATTAGGATTAAAATATCGATAAATTTTATCCAGCTTGAAATTTAGCAACGTCGACCACCGAATCGTCAACCCCGTTATTTTTTCCTGATTTCCCCGTTAGTCAGGAACGCTTTGCAGTATACTTGACGTTAAGACTCTCTGACGCGCTTTAATGCACCAAAGAAACGTCTCTCATTCGCTCAGTGGTGCACGAATTGCAAAGGAGAAGAAGCTTGATCTCGTTCCCAGGGCTTTTCCCTTAAAACTGGAAAAAGTCATCTAATTTTCAAGGGAAAAGCTTAGCAACGAGGTTGAGAAGAGGCTGCGTAGCATTGTCCCCAGTTCCCAATCTCCTACTCTTTTCTTTCGGAACGTTCTACACGCTGTTTACCAGTCCTTCAACGGAGGCACTCAAGATTATTAATGTAAAGTCATGTACAGCCAAGCTATCAATTGAGTCAACGGGATCACAGGATTTCATTAGCTTTCTTATACGTCAATCAGTGATTGGCTGGAAAACTCGTACCACACTCTTAACCAATTACAACTCAATGAGAATAATCAGAACTGGATCACTTAGTCCTCGCGAGTCATCACGGGATCCATGTGCTGTTTCCTTCCATTCTCGTCCGCAGAGGGTTTGGATTACCAATAGTTGTTGCTTAACGACATCTCAGTCAAGATGCGTTTTATCTCACGTGTGTGATAGTCTTACCCGTTTCCGAGGAATGGAAACAGGCTGTTTTAGATATCAGTCTGCTAAAAACTCATGATGCAAATCCGTCAGTAAATTGGATTGGAAGCTCAATGATATCCTGTACATGATACCACTGGCTTCTCCGCCGAAAAATACACTCAGCTAGATTTCATGAAAGTCTTTATTAGTCTCCCAGGAAGATATCAGTCATGTTTCCGGCTGTAAGACATGATTATTTCATAAGAAAATCAAATTTACAATAAATCTGCCTTCTGGAGGTACAAAAAAGAAACATAGGACGTGAAGGTTTCCATAATCTAGTAACAAAACAAACCGAAACGAAGGATTAGTCCCAAAAATAAACTACATACCTGCTAACTAGCCCCAGAGTTCACGATAGCTTATGATGATAATAGTATTAAAAGCGACAAATTAAAGGCGGTCAAAGTACGTGGAAAAAAGATCTAACCATTTCTTTGGTGAAGATTCTAGTTTTTCAGATAATACTGTTTGGTTATTCCTGCTGCGATGGCTCAGACAGCCTCCTGGGTTCCAAAGCTCACCAATCCAAAACCTCTAAACACAATCGACTTCGGTGTTTGATTCTTTTACATTTCTCCATATGGTTAATCTGGTGATTATGAATTAAAGAAAATCAGTGAACTTCTCCGTGTCTTTACCACTTTCCAAATTTCTCTTATGATTTACTGAACCTTTCCTTCATTGACTGCAAATTAAGTGAAAAACTTGAGCTCAGAGTAGAATGAAAGATTACTTAACAAAGACAAAGATAAAACTCTGATTTACTAAGAGATGTGTTATAAAAGATTGCTCATACCCCTTGGCCTACAAAATATGCTGAAAAAGTCATCTGATGATGAAGTTTGATCTAGAACATCCCAACAACAGGCGAAGTTTATCAGCATATTACTGATGTCATCTGCTTAGACTTGTTTTGTACCTGTAAACCAGCACGCACAGATAACCTCATGACTCAGGCTTGTCTCAAAAAAAAAAAAAAAAAAAGCTTCGCTGCACAAAAGTTCTTAGATCTTTCTAGTTTCATTATAACACTCTTGAAGAAAGAGTGCGAGAGAGAGAGAGAGAGAGAGAAGGGGGGGGGGGTTAATTCGGGGAGCGTGCTGACTGTTTGGATCTAACTTAGGCGCGGAAGCTTACGAAAACACCGGACTTGCAGCAAACCAGTGAACGTCAAAAATAAAATTTCTATGCAATCCCTTAATACTGTTTAGTTTCAATTGTGTGAGTTTTGTTTCAGGCTGCTTCTCATGGTCTGCCTGACTATTTACGATTTAAGTCGTTATCGCTTCCTCCTAATTCGGTTCTACTTTTGTCACGTACAGTAAAGCGAAACTTGGTGCTTCAGATAAGTCTTTAAGATGTTTAAGGGTGTATTTAAGAAGATTCTTTAGAATTTTGCAGTCACATTAGCCGCACTAAAGCTTTAATGAGAAACAGTTTATCAGTTTTTACAGCGAGCTGGATTACAGTATCTCACCTAAAGATTTGGATTGAATTGAATATATCAATTAATCCTTGGCGCCAAAGGCAATCAGTTCATGCCCAGACTTTAGCAATTTTCTGATTAACAAAAGAAACTCATTTAATGGCTACGTCACGACATTAAGCTTGAGAGGAAAACCTCAAAGTATTAGATGTGTAATGTAGAAAGATGCCGTCAAAGTAACAGTAGGCTTGCAAGGATTAATGATGCTACCAAAAGAAAAGTGTATGGTAAATAACGAACTTGAAAATGGAGCAAGCTCCAGCCTCTTTTATCATGTTGATTTTAGCAATCAAATAATTTACACTAATGGCGATAAATTCCCTCACTATCTGCGTCCAACTTAATAACAGTATTTCCAAGAAAAGAAAAATACATAACGAGGAGAACGAAACTTCAAGTTACAATTAATGAAAAAGGAAAAGCGTATACAGTAATTTGGCCTTCTTTCTTTCATTTTCAACCAATTATTTTTTGTCTTGCGTGTTTTCCAGCTCGTGAACTCTGCACTCCGCTGACCCGCTAATCGGCATTAATGAGGTTCTTATGCATCATGAGCAGTTCAAAAAACGCTTCTGGTTCTGTGCCATTATCTTATTAAAACTCCCACAAGACAGAGGTAGGTGAACTCTTAATCTTTCCAACATGTCTTTTCTAATCCATAGATGGCTTTGTTCAAGTAATTTTATGATGTGGTTGGCAGCTTTTGTCTAACGCCTTGACTTCATGATTATTGAGACAATCTGACGATTTAATCTCGGGAAGGTTTCAACTCGATGGTAAGACGACGTAATTCTACCCATAACATATCAAATCTTTAAGATTTTTTGAAAGAAATTTTAAGGAGGATCTCTTTTAGAGAAAAGCTTAAAGGGAGGATGGTGCAAATTGTAAGCGAAGACTTAAAACTAAAGTTTGAGGTAGATTGTAAGCAAGCGGTAATCCTGAACAAGAATTAACAGGTAACGTTTCTTTCTCTTGTCTTCTTTCCTTTCTTTTCATTCTCTTCTCTTCTACAATTAAATTGGACTTCTTTCCAAGATGGCTCTATTTCCTTACCTTACTTTTACATCTAAAGTCTGTTTAATGAAACGTGTCGTATTTTTGCATCAAATCCATATTTCTTTACATATTATTCAAAAGCAACAATATTCTCTTGACAGCAAACAAATCAATCCACAGAACCCAAAGTTTTGGGTCGATTTTTAACTTGAAATATTCGTGACTGCGTTAAATTCCGTTCAACAATTGTCTCGTCGTTGTCTTAGGAGCTCGTTACATCACGGATCATTTCTACGAAAATCTTTGGGTAGTTTGGGTAAAATTTGGATTATTTCCTTAAGATACTTGTCCCACCCAATGACTTTATGGAGTTATGCCTCCGTTTAACCATCTAACAAAATTTTGGGGGCCATGATATTTCAACTTTGGCGTTTGTTATACAAATACTCCCAGTATTGGTCCGAGCTAAATTAAATCGTGACGAAGCTTTCAAGAGCTGCGGAAGGAATCACGCATAATTCTAACGGTTGATTGTCCCTTATCAAATTTCACATGATATCGAAACCCATTTGGCAGAGCTCAGTGATTACTAGCAACTTTAAAATTGGATATTCTGTAGTCACGATCAATACTTCACAATGCTGTTCAGTTCCAGCTGTCCGACAGTAGTGTTTTTTATGACAATATTAAATAAAATCATGATACTAAAGAAATGGTAATCATGACGACATTGAAGATAATTTTCATTACGTATGAAATATTACAATGTATGAATGGATATTGAAAATTAGCCGCGTACACTGCAAAGTGTAACCATGGCAACTCATTCTGCTCTACATGCATTCAATGCTGAAAAAGTTGTTATCATTATTATCATTATTGTTGTTGTTATCATCATTATCATTAAAGCTATTATTATCATTGTTATTAAGATTACTACTATACTAGGTTTAAAAGTTGTAATGAACTCAGGTTCTTATGAGAGGCAACCAAACGTTATGTAGGTTTGGACGAACTTTGCTATGATATCATCAAAATCACTGAATTTTGATTTAACAACAATAACAATACTATGTTTATAAAGAAGAATTTCAAAGGCCGCTAGCTAAATACGCCCCGTAGCTTAGTGCAATGTAAAAAGCTCCACTTTTCTTGCGTGTGCAGTTTTGCGCGCGCTCGATCAGAGGAGCCACGACGACGCGCAGGAAGATTTTTTATATCATTCTTCCCATTTCCCTTGCGTCAACCCCGGCTAGTACAAACAAAAACCATCAGACTTCTCGGCTTTATCTTAAAATGCCGGCTGCCTCTTATATTGTTGATATTGACGGCTGGCAGTGGAGTGTTCTTCTATAGTAAATTTAATTAGACCAGTGGGCAAGTATCATGAAAACTTAATTAAGCCTGGCCAATATCTCAGAAATCCGGTAATGAATAAATTGATTTGCATCAGAAATCAAAACAACATAACAAGGACTCAATAGTTTATCGAGCCCAATTTGGCTCAACCAGCTTCAACAAAACGACCAAAAACATTCTGTTAGCAAAAACAAACTGATAGAATACTACACTCAAAAGAGGATCACCTCTTCTTAAGTAAAGTAGAATGAATGTCAGGAATGGGAAATATAGCATGGATTCTTTTTCTCACACAAAAAAATTCCAGAGTCTAAGGGCTTGCGCTCGAGCTAATATCGTCATTTAAATTTTTCAGCAGGAATAAAATCAAGGATTGTATACTTGTTCCCAAATATCGTTACATGCAGTGTCAGCTAATATTTGTGTCAACAATCACTGATCTGAGCACCACTCACTTGTCAAAGCTGAAAGGATAATCAAGGACTTGGTTGATGAGGTAACTATTTTACTTCACTTAAATTAACCGATAGGTACAGTATTCTAGTGCCCAGAAGTGCAAAAAAGCGTAGCGAGTTGTCCTACGCCGGCGCCTCCGGTTTTTCCAGAGATACTTGCGCCGAACACTGACAAGCACAAATCTGCATGTCACGCTGGTAAAGAAAGAAAAATGGTCTAACTGAAGAGAATCACATGAGGAGATAGAAGAATACTTAAGACGAAAATTAATCGAAAACAAGCAAGGACACATATTCGAATAAACAAGAAAACTATTTCAAAGTTCGCAAACTTTGAAATTAGCTTTTAATGAGAGTAAATAGCGGTTTGTTTTGATAGTCTTGAGGGGATAAATTCCATCCTTATTTTGCCTAATGCCTGGATGTTTGCGATGAGTTTAACTACAAATCTTTCAGTGCTTGATCCGAGTTTAGGCGTAGAGAAAATAAGAAGGGTCACATATACATAGATGTATTTGAAAAAACCATAATTTGCACGATTACTTTCCGTTTCCGTTTCTACCCGCGGGCAGAAGCTGAAAGATGGCAACTAAAAGTAATGAAGAGGAGTGATTGCTTCTGTGTTCATGTTCACTCCAGGAATTTGTTTGAAATGGTATAAATGATTTTCTATGACTCGCAGCTTCACTTTTTTTTAAACCTTCTAAGTGGGATTGGACTTTCTCTATTGATCACTGGTTCAACGAAAGCTCCTTCGCCTGAAATACATTAGTGATAGATGATCTAGATTAACACTTTGCAAAAGACGAATTCTATCTGCACGTTAAATACCTTGGCATCTTTTTCAGGGCAAATTGAAGGAATTTCAATATCACGTCAAATCCCGAAAAAAAATTCCCAATAGAGGTCAGTTCGTGGTCGGAAACAGACTTAGCGTCGCTTGTTCCAAAACCGATTTTCCTAACATGTTTTCACGCTCAAGCATTCGACACGACCTAGTAATCGCATGTTCAAATAATCTTATCAACAAACGCGTTTCTTTCGTGTTTTCCTACTGTTATCTTACTTAGAGGCCAACACTGAAGGCAACATGATCATATCATCAGTTTTTGCATTGCGACGCCAAATGTGCTAATTAACTGCACATTTTCATTTGTGTAATATTATTACCCTTAACACTGTCTCGCAAGCAAAGTCTGTTGACTGGTGAAAATTCAACTGTAAATAGTGTGGCTAAGTAGGCCAAATTCACAGGAAGTTACTTTAAATTCCTTGAATCGGCCAATGCATGCGATGATTTGACGTCATCATGTTCGCACTTATGGGAAAAGCCAGTTTATAAACATCATTTGGTTTTGTTGGATCTGTCGGTGAATTATGGAAGTTACGCCCATTTTTAAGTGATAACTTTTAAGGCATTTTCGCAGCTCACGTTTGAGTTGACAAACCGTTTCGTTAATCGTTTCTACTGTCTGATGTTTTAATCCACCTAAGCTATAACTGTCTCTAATCCGGTTAATAAGGACGATTATCACAACAAGACAGAGTTTGCTTGGAAAACTATTCAGAAGCAAAGAACCCTAGAATTAGAGTTAGAGAGAAGAAAATTAACTAGATAATTTGATACAAGTAACTTAAGAAAAAGAGGGTCTTTGGAATTCCTTCGAAAGAGTCACTTCAAATCTGCTGTAGGTAAACAATTTGTGGAATGCTCTTTTCCTTTTACTTCTGAAAAGCAAATAGATAAACATTAGTATTCCTTCAACTCTATCAACAGCTGTCTGAGTATTGCTCTTTTGTCTAAATTACTAACTTCTGATTCAAGAAAAACTCTCCTGAAACTACGGAAAATTGATTGAAATTGTAATGCACCATATCAACTCCGTGTCCAAATTGAATAAGAAGCCTTGAAATTATATTTTCCTTCGTAAAAATATAACGTTTTGAGAAAACGTTTTCCAAGTCAGCTCTCGTAAAGAATAGACATTTTTGAACGTGATGGCAGATTTATGGAGTGTTTAGTTTCCCATATTTCAAGAGTTGTAACCGGATATGCTTCGCACGGCGAGATTCAAATTTAAGCTTGTCAATATTTTGCTACATTTGTCAATGAGTTGTGGCTAAGACTCTAATGTGCAATTTCTGTCCCTACGTCACTGATGTTAACACTAGCTAAGTGGATCTGTAGAGATCAAAGGTACACAAAATTTTCGCTTTCGCGCATTCTCTCTATCTGGACGTCTAATCTCTGTACCCTGGAGATTTCTTGGCTATATTTTGATAATGTGCTTAAGTGAATGATAAGTGTCGGGAAAACACAAGATCAGTAGGCCGGGGTGAGTATGGCATCGTCTGGACAAGGAGTTTCATAGAAGCGTTATACACCTTGACCGCAATTCTTTTAACTCCTCGCCACTAATTGACACTTCAAGTCCTGGGAAGCAAATAATTACATAGCTCTGTGGAAACGACTCAGATTTCTTTATCCTCCTCAAAAGCGCAGAGCCGGCGCAGCGAGCGACGAAATTCAAAGCAGATTTCATCTCTTCACAGATAGCCTTGGGCAGCCATGATGTTTTCAATCTGCGCTGGTAGAGTTCAACTTTTCTTGCTGTTCGCTCATCTTGCAATCTCCGGCGCGTCGTGGGACGGAACCTCAAAGCCAGGTAAATGAAATACAAGAAAATCGCTTAACTTCGAGGCTTTCTTAATTAATGTTTTGAGTCTCGTGCTTAGCTGTTGACGACATTATTTACAATTTATCATCTGGCGACTTGCAGACTTTAAAGTAGTCTGTCTGCGATGGTCTCTTAATTGATTTTCTGTTCGCTGTTCACAGAGCGTCCTGTAAAATATGGCAAGGAATTCAAGATAACTGTCCCTTCAGTGCTCGACAGTGACGGTAAATTTATTTCGCACGTGGATTGTAAATCAAAACAATACGACTCACGCACTGAACAACGCAGCGGTAGGAGCGAGGGGAGACTTCTGAACTTAGAGGTACCGACATTCGACGGGAAAAAACTGCGTCTTGTTCTCACCAAAAACACGAATTTTACAGCGCCTGGGTTGATAATCGAGAAAGGCGATCAAGTTAGACGATACAAGCTTGACTGTCATTACACCGGACACATAAAAGATCAGCCCAATTCTCTGGTATCTCTCAGCTATTGCCAAGGCTTGGTAGGTTAAGAAGCTTTGTTTACTATTTTTCGCCCCGTGATTAATACCACGATACCACCCAGCTAACTCAGACTTTATATTAAAAAAAAAAAAAAAAAAAAAAAAAACAGTTTGGGTCTTATGACAGTGGACAAATATTCCCCATGGATGAGTTTAGTGGTGATCATCAAAGGTAGTACTTGCTTTCGACGTCTGTCCAAAGAACCACCTGTCCCTGCTTTGTGCGGAGAAATTTCGCTTTGTTTTTAATGAAATCACCGTTGTCCAGTTTCTCTTTGTTTTTCCACTGCATTTAAAGCTTCAAGACAATGAGTTTATTTTACATGGAAATCAATACACGCGTTTTGCAATATATCCGACAACTCGCTTGCTAAAGACCAGACATGAACAATATACGTGTTTTCATGATCCAATATAAGTAAATTCGCCTAAGAAGATGCCTCTTGTTGCATGTGAGAAAAATCGGAAATCCTCTTGCTCGACATATCTTTTCTGAAGCTTAGCTAATTTTTTTTTCCGCAAACCATTTAGTGCTGCCTCTTTTTAGAACCGCGATTTAAAGGAGGTAGGGCACGTTTCCGGACCTGAAATGCTTGCTAAAAATATCCATTACGCATTATAAGAAATGATCTAACAAGCCTGGCGGCTTCTTTGTAGCCACAAGCAAAAACACGTCATGCTGCGAGCTGGAGTTTTTGTTTGGACGAAACAGAGAACTGTGTTACAGTTCTACCTGAGGTGTTGATTTCCGAGTGTGCAAGCGATGACGGAAAATTCCTCCAAAAGCAAAGACGCTTTGTTTTTGTTCCCACGGTGAAAAGCGACGTTGTGCTTCTGTCTTGTCAACGCACAATCTAATCCTAACTTTTCTTCCGTCTGCATTTTTGACTAATTTTCGGGCGGAAGGGCGATGGGCGGCCTTTTTCAGGAGAATACTCGGAAGACAATTTGAGACATTAATGTGCACAAACCATAGCTTTTAAATAAACGATAAACAAAGAAAAACAGAACAAAAAGCATCTATTTTTCGTCTTAGCTTCGCTCGATAACCGTACTGTGGCTCCCCACGACTCGTGAGAGGCGAGACGATTATCTAAAATTAACTATTTTATCGATTCAAAATTCAAGTCAAACCAGTATATGTGACTTGCATTACTGAGGGGCAAATACAGAAATTAAATATAAGAGATGTGTTTTTGTCGTGCTGGCCGTATTTTGATTAACGAACGATTATATTTTGTCTCACGATAAAAAGTCATTAAAGTGTAGTGACTCTATATCTTGAGTCCAACGATTAAAAGTTCACTCGATCAAAATGATTCATATTTGCGCGCAATAAAGCTGTCACGTCAACCTAGTTTATTGCAGGGATTCTTTTGGGAACATGTGATCTTTCTCAGTAGCTCAAACGTTTTCAAGGAATGAGATCTCATAAGACGTTTCCTGTACGCAGTCCATCGCATCACCTCGTAATGATTGGATCAGCAATTTCGAAAAAAGTTGCCCGCGGAATTTTACCTTTTAACAGGCAAAGGTCAAAGATTCGTTTTTCATCTATCCGAAACTGTCATGTACATGTGTGGAAAAGAAACGAGTTCTATAAGATAAGACGCAAAATAACTGACGAAACCAGAGTGTGAAAGTTTATAAGCTATAAGTTTATAGGCGACATAAAAGGACTTGCGGAGAAACGTTTTGTTGAATATAGTTTACTTCACGTGAATTAAATATTGTTTCAGCCACGAACTGTTTCGCATTTCCCGTGTATATCCAAAACACCCAGCCATCATTCAAAATATGATATTTTTAATACACGTTAACTCATCTTTCATACAAAATCAAACCACTTTTGTGAATTTGTCCTTCAGTTGCTTTTGGAATTTCTCAGCTCGCTTAAAATAAGGAATTTCTTGACTGGCACAACGAAATCGCAGTCAGCAGACCCGTAGATGAAATCTGATATTGTGGAGCGCTGAGATGGCATTTTAATCGCGTCTACCTTATCATAGAAACTACTGCTTTTGATGCTTTTTGAGAAAATAAAGATTTCAAAGATGTTTACTTTATTCAAGACTGGCTCTTTTGTCGATTTGAAGAGCACTATCTCAAATGACATCTAACGAAAACAAATCGTTCTGACGTGTCGGTAAACAGAGACCAAAAAAGTAAAGAAACGGTTGAAAGCTTTATTTCCCAACTGCCTATATAAAATTTAAAATTTCGACATCGAATCGCATTTTGCCATCCTAAGATGCCTTTGAGATGATTGAGAAAAGACTGCTTTTCTTGCGTGCGCTACAATCTTGTGTTGCTTATCAGACCGACAACCAATTAATTCGACAACGAGCACGTGATTAGCTGCAAACACTAATTGATTTTCCAAATATAATAGCTATTGATGATCAGATAATTTAATGAACTAACGCCTTTATCATTTCATTCATCTTTGACAAATGTTTTTGAAAGACTCAAATTCACGCTCGCACGTCTGTGACCTCAGATCCAAATCGATCGTGCACGATTCCACCAAGTTTATTTAACCTTTTGTAATCCGCGCTAATGATCCATTACAAATCTCTTGTAACCGCCATAGAATTTTCTTTGATCTAAATACAATTTCTCCCTAGACTGTAAAGGAGGGTAAAATAACTACCAAAGTACAAGTTCTGGCACTTTGGTTTTGAACTTTGGTACTTCACTACACCTACCAGTTTAGATCATGGAAATAATCATCTTTCAAGAATGTCAAAATATCCCTTGCACAAGTATTGCAGATCTATTTTCTGGCCATTTGCAGAAAAAAGTATTCAGGGATATTCCTTACGTTCTCTTCATTCCGGTCTGTCTACTGAAGGAATGTGATAAAATTTTCCTCACACACATTTAGTAGGGCATCATTCTTTCTGTCACTAAAAGCATCTTCGTTCCAAGCACGATATTAAACTGAAATGAATTTATTGCATGCCCAATTCCCTAAATTTACTTTAGTCGATGACCCAATTTTAAAGGTCGGTCACCATCAGAAGAGGTATTTTTTCCGATCCACAGAGTTTAAGTTCGTGGGGTGTTGTTTTCCTTTCAGAAAAGACATCTGGCGCCATTTTTTGAGGATCCATTTTGACCTTGTCCACTTGAAAGTCGAAAACATGTTTGATATTTAAGTGGGAAATATTACATGCGTGCTTTTTTCCCGTAAAGTCCTAAAATGTTACATGAGAGCTGTGTTTCAAGGTCAAGAAGTTCCTATTTAAATGATGTTTTGTGGCAATGTGGCACACTTGAGATGGAATAGATGTGGCTAATTTTTTTATATTGTTCTTACCGTTAAACACATTTTGCTACCAGCTATTTTGTTTGACCTATCCTAGAATGTTGAAAATGTAAAATTCTTATCACCTTTTCATACCAAGTACAGATGCAGGAAGTTGTACTCCAAAGAAACTTCCCGTGAGCACGAGTTCTAGAATTTTCGAATATGGCAAAATTTCGTTTTTCACGGAATTTCTATTTTAAGTTGTATTCAACTCCCTAGATAATTTGTTCACACTTTTCATCGTTAATATTGTTTCACTTATCGGCATGAAGATTGGAGTTTTGTGTTTCGCTAATGATGTTTCAATCGCCGGTCTCCCATAGACTGTGCACCAATCCAATTTTTGTCCAAAGCAGTGTTTAAGGATAGCAAGGATTGGAGGTTTAAAGACACTTTTGCGACAGTGACAAGAACGTCATCCACCAGTACGCGTAAGACAATGCTGAACATACCAAAGTGAAGAAACAAATGAATGATCTGTAAAAACATATGAAATTTCAGTCGTACATTAAGAAGTTTTCAACAGCGCGAAATTATTTCTCCGTGTGTTATACCAGACGTAATTTTATCAGTATTGAAACAGACATCAGCATTCTTTTACGTGTTGTCTCGTTAGCCGCGTATGCGGTTTGTCGCATTTCGTATATCCTTGGAACTAAATGGCTAAAATTACTCTTATGAAATACATTTCCTGGAGCGAGAGGGAGAAGTATTCAACAGAGCATGATGCGAGGGGGGAGGGGTGGCTATCCCGGTGGTCAAACCCTTTCTCTACTTGTTGCATATCATGATTTAATTCTATTGGACGACAATTTGTTTATAGCATGAACTATTTTCCTTAAGACAAAGCTCATTACGTAAATATAATAAGAGCTCGGAAAAGAAATAGGGAAAGACGTTTGTTCTTGTTGTCACGAACGCGGGACAAAGAGAAACGTCGGAGAGCTAGGCCATCACTAAGTTCATATGTAGCACGCGTCCTGCATTCTGCAACGATTAGCAAGGTCGAAAGCGTCACGTGCGTTTTTAGAATAAGAAAGATGATTTTTTTTGTCTCACGCCCTCGACAAGACGACAAAATATGTTTACCAACGACTTAGATTGCTAACCACTTCTAGAAATTAAAGGGTTGCAAATTAAGTGGAAAAGTTCAACTCTGTCATACATTCATGACGAGATATTACTTTACATTCCAGAGAGGTTTCATCCAAACTGAAGATGGAGTTCATTATCTCATTGAACCCGTTCAAGACCGAAACGCCTCAAGCGCCAGCGATCAACACTTGCATGTTGTGCACAAAAGGTCAGCGCGTCATGACTCTCTGCCGCCTTGGAGACAAAAAAACCATTTATGCTCAGATCGAGGTACACTGTTACTGCTTTGATGAGGTATTTTGCTTCAAATGTAAAAATATTGGAGTCTCGACGGCCAGAAGTTCCGGGAGTGGAGTTGGTGGCGTATACCCTGTACTTTCGGAGCAAAGTTAGCGAAAACAAATGACTGAAAACAAACAGAAACAGACAAAAATCACATTTCGATATAAGGTGATAACGAAACAAAACATGCGAAGGAATAAGCCTTGGGTGGGGGCTTGTGCGCACGCAAGGTGGATGGGATTTGATAGGAGGGGTAGCCAGGGGGGGAAATGGGGCTTAAAGATGAGCGGCTAAAAAGTAAGGTGGATCTTTAAAAGCGGGAAGAGTTTCATAACACAGGATTTTACGGTATTACAAGAGAGATTCTAGGGCAAGCGCACTTGAATTCAACGAAAAGAAAAACCATTTGAAGTTTCAAACTTTGGAGAGTGATAAGTGTCTTTCTTACATTTTACTCAAAGAGCCGATAACTCTGAGTCGCCGACTCCGTTCGCCACTCATCGAGATGAGAAGCCAACAGCACGGGCGTCAAAGACGTTCGGTCAGCACAGAGAAAAACGTGGAGATGCTGATGGTGGCTGATGAAACTATGTACGCATTTTATAAAGACGAATTGGAGGAGTATCTTCTCACCATAGCTAATATGGTAGGTTGGTATAGTTACACGCTAATACCTTCTCTTTTGTGATGATTTTGCTTTGAACAGCAACATTTTTTAACAGTTTTGTAAGTCATATTTATAGGAATTTGTTATGTTTCATTGTGCGCAAATTTGAGGTGAATTCCACTGCCAACACCCTGCAGTGCTGCGCAACATTAGATCTCGCGTTAGAATTAAAAAGAAAGTGTCAAAGAGACTAAAACCTTGTTCACAGCCTTTCCAAGTCGTTGTGCCTTTCTGCAGGAATAATTTGAACCCTTCAACAGGGCGTGAAATTGCGCATAATACAGGCGCCAATGCGACTAAATTTTTTCACTTTCGCGACCAAATCCTGGAAATTAGTCGCCAAATTGGCGACTAGAATGTTTCATCATATCCTTACCAAGAGATATAGTGAATTAAAAAGATTTGCAACGATAAATCCGCGGCGAACTTCCTCGTTAAGTTTGTTTCCAAAACGCAACACATGCATCTCGATCGATAACTAGACGCCATCTTGGATTTAGGTGAGCCTGAACGTTGTATATCGTTCATCCTAGTGTCCACTTTGTAGCACGTTAAAGATCTTTTCCCAAATTTAATTTTGGAGGGTCTATCTAGAACGCCGACAGCTTAAAAAAAGGTTTTGTTTGTCTTTGAAAATGGCGACCAACTTTTTTCCACTTGGCTACCACTTTGAAGAATTTAGGAGCCAAGTGGCTATCGGAAAAAAAAATTAATTTCACGCCCTGTTCAATCCCAAAGAGTGACTGGCTTCTAATTTCCCCTCACACTATCACCCTTGATTCAAATATACAGTCATGAGAGTGATCACCAATTTAAGAAGCTCCTGATTGTCAAACAAATTCTCCTTTGTCTATACCATAAGAAATATGAAGAGAATAGTGTGGGGAATATCAATATCAATCTAGGGTGAAAAGGATTGAAGAATTATTTTTGCCCTCATTATACTGAAATTTAGTTGGTTGATGTTACGTTTGTACCAATTTGGAACTTGACTAAATCTTTCAAGCTTGTTAACTTTGTAATTTTCGCATTTTTCAGGTGAGCAACATATTTCGCGACCCAAGTATTGGAACTGCGATCAACATTGTTCTCGTACGGGTGATGATTCTGAGGGAAAACCCGGTAAGGAATCCCAAAGGAAGAACAATGGGGTTTTGGGGCGAAGGGGATAAACATTGGCTATTCTAGTTGCCCAAGATTAGTAAGGACACCGTAACCGTACTTCAAGTTTCAAGGTTGCCCTACCCTGCCCAGGCTCCGTCACAGTCGTTGTTTGGTATCATCACGCAACACCTTCTAACGTGACCAAAAAACGGCAGCAAAGGAGTCCAACAAGAACTCAGTGTGACAACAGGCAAACTCCCTGAGGGGCGAGAGAACGCGAGTGACCAATCCGTAATTTGTTTTAGCTTTAAATCTGATCGGTTGAGAAAGTGGCGCGAGTTTTCTAGACCAATCACACACCGAAGCGTAACAAAACCTTTGAAATTCCAGATCACTTTCGTCATGCAATTTTAAATTGCTCTAATATTTCATTGCTTTTTTCGATGATCCTCAGAGTACCCTGAAAGTCACCCATCATGCGGGTCACACACTGAAGCACTTCTGTCGTTGGGCGTCTCTTATAAATCCTAAATCAGAGGAACATGCCAATCACCACGATGTCGCAGTCTTAGTAACCAGGCAAGTGCAAGTGCGTTTGAGGTTTCTCAATAGGCCATTTCAATTCCGAAATGCCCCAAGCCTTGGATTCAAAACAGAGGCAGGTGCAAAGGCTGTGATAAGGATATAATTTGCCATGAAAGTTAAAGTAACACTTATTTTAGCATAAAGGTTTTGCATCTGGCCTCATTTTGAAAGTGAGGGCTCTCGGAATTCGTAAATGACTTGGTAACTGAAAGATGAATTGAAACCATTTTTTTACGCCATTGCATGCCTCTTGGAAAAGAACGTTGATTTTGTTCATTGTGTTTTGTTACGTGTTTTCCTCTTAACAGACATGATATCTGCAAAGGAATCAACGAACCTTGTGAAACATTAGGTAAGTGAGGACTGGTACTAAACTTCAAGTTAACTTCAAAGGATGCTCACAGCACTTGGTTGAAACTCACTCGAGCGACGATGTTGATTCTGCGACCGATGACAATAAATCATTCGCGACAAAGCGCGGAGAAACGCGGGCATGCCTAGAAAGGAATTTGCTTCTTATTGGTGCAAGAATGACATAGTTAAGGACCACTTGGGGGGAGGCAGCATGCAATTGTGAGAGATGCTTTCTCTCCTCATTAGAAAATCTTGTCAGGGCCATTGTTAGTTCATTTTTTAATATCATATCTTCTTCCTGTTTTCACTGTTATTACTGTTTTCTTGCTTTCAGCTATCGTTTTAAATTCTCTGTAACAGTCACTTACCCCTTCATATCAATACATTTTTTTAATTTGGATGTTCTGACACTCATTTTTTGCCAGGTCTTTCACAAGTGAATGGTCTTTGCACCAAAGATAAAAGCTGTAACGTGAATGAAGATAATGGACTGACTCTGGCTTACACCATTGCCCACGAGATAGGACACAAGTAAGACGGTTATCCATGAACCCCTAAGATTGATAAGCATCTAAGTTCTCCCAGCAGGATTACCCCTGAATCAAACACTAAGGTCACGAGGATAAATAAAATGATCGCGTATTTAACACGTTCTTGATTTTAACTCAAATTCTCCTTATAATAACCATAGCAAATGCATAGAGAGCAATATGGAAAACTCGCATACTAATGTTAAGGTTATAAATGGTTATATTTAATGAGCTTGCGACACCTAAGCTGTTTTTGGATTTCACCTCAGGCACAATAAATTGACACGCTTGTCAAATAAAAACAAACGGACCATACAGTTATAACAACTCTGACTGAGTTCATCTCCAAATTGCAGTATTGGGAATGAGGACATTTGAGTTAATGAGCTATCGATTTCAGAAATTCTCTTTGTGCTTGTCTATTGGGTTACTTAAAATCAGTTTAATGTCCTTCGCTTTAAGCTAAGTGGAAGCTTTTTCGCTATTGGAACTTCAACCATTAAGTCCGTAACGTCAGTTTGGGTATTGGCAGTACTGTTTTGTTTACATTTCCTCAAGCACTGACAACGAGAATTTTTCTCACAAGTAATTAGTGATCAAACCCTCTATTCTCAAGACTTGATTGTTCTATTCAGTAGTGATACTTTGCGGAGAAATTAGATGCTAATCGCTCCTCGAGGTTAAAGGTTAAAAACCCATCGGTGGATCTAAGGAATCGACACACTATGGACGGAGGAACAAACAGTTCGTAGCCTTAATTCTATTTTCTTTATCCCTGAAATTATTCTATCAGATCCCTTCCTTCCATCAGGGAACGGTAATTGCATGGTCGGCGGAACTAGGCCGATAATGTGTACGGGCCCGCGCTGAAGTGAGAAAACATCTTCTGATACGATAACGTTGAGAGTGGATAGAGCACAAAGTCGTTGTTCCTTAATTCCTATTGGCAAAGGCTGCTTTGTCTATCAAAGAAACAGCCAAACATTTCTACACGCTAGACGTTTATTGTGACGACTGACATTTTCGGAAATAACAAATGAATTGCGGTTTTCTTATTTCCAAAACGATATCTCTGTCGATCGCTCCCTGAATGATTTTATCGCTTGTTTTTCTAATTTTCTCGCTATCGCTTAATGTAAACCAGTACTTGCTTAAATACAGAAATAGCATCGGACAATTTAAATCGAAATTGTCTTATCTGTGATGTAAATGTGGATCATTACATAAATGACTGACTAGCGATCGTCTTTAAGTCGCCAAATGTTGGGACAAGACGAGCCATTATGAGAGACTATACCTTAATTACATGATATTAACGTCTTAATTTGTGGCAGTAAAATGGAAGCACCGTAAGAAACGTAAACCTGATACATTTGATCTCTCAGCACGTTCGTTAGATAGGGGATCCGTCATAATGGAGACAAGTGGTCGGGCTTTAGTACGAATTGGTTTGCAGAACAATCTCACTAATTTGCAATAATAGCACAACCAACTATCTATCAGCAAATTGTGTACAGCGCTGAGTTGTATATAGTCAGAGAAAATAACTGCGATTTCGCGCAAGTGCCATCGTGGAAAATAAGTTGCGATTAGTATATATAACTATTTCATTTATAGGTCAAATACTACAGGGCAATGGCACAGACAGTAAGTCTGAAATAAAATATTGTGGCTGATAAGAATTGATGACACTCATTGATTAAATTATCTGTGGGATTACGGACGTGAATTGAGGGTCGCGTAACATTTGCACGGTAGAGATAAACATCAGACCGCTTTTTTCCCTTGATTTTGACGTGTGATATTGTCGGCGTTTTCTACCTCAAGATCTTCTTGGCTACCACAGATTATTCAGATAACAGTCTTTTTGCCAAAATTAATTAATCTTGGACCGAAATTACATCGGTAATCCGCATAAGAATTTAAAATGGCGTATGAAAACACGAAAAAAGGGACTGAGCATCAAATGAATCTTTCACTTAAGAGATGTAGTTTTACACTGAAATAAATTGCAGGTCCGATAGAAATCAGGTCTTCGAAGAGGTGAGTCGCTGAGAATCAGTCGTTCCCCTTTTCCGTTCGGGGTTTTAGTAGCATCCAAATAAAAGGTGCCGATTGAGGAAAGAGAACCCACAGATATGTGGCTCAGAAGGAGACGATTATCTTACTTGATGAAAAAATAGCCGGAAACTCGCTCTGCAAAATATTTCTTCTAGTGTGGTGCGAAAAGTAATCCCAGGAGTATAATTCATAATACTCCTTGTATTCCTGTTAACTTCCACCTAATTCGTGATATTTGGCAATCTCAACTGCCCGCACATTAGAAATAAATAGGAAATGAATGAGACATAAATGGGAATTAAACTCGATCCTTTCAGGTTTTAAAATATTTGGAACACATATCTGTTCACGATTTTCCCAAAAATCTATTTGTATTACGGAACTGAGGTAAGTTAAAAAAAGGCGGAGGAAAGAAACTCGATGGCTTGACGGACGTGCCATGTTGGTGTCTATCAGGAATCCTTTTCACTCGATATTCGACTGTTAAAAAAAACTGTTCCAAATTTCTTGTCTCCTCAGCTTTGGAATGCTTCACGATGGGAACGATAACGACTGTAAGTGGAGTCCAGACAAACCCTTTCTGATGTCTCCACAACTGGAAGCCTCAGGCCGGCAACAGTTATGGTCCTCTTGCAGCAGAAATTATCTCAGACGCTTCTTGAAGTAAGTTATGTTAACGAATTTGTGGTCGAGTTCTTACCAACGTAAACTTTAATCAATCAACCAATCAGAATGATTATGTTGTCATTCACAAACGCATAAGTCACTTTCTTTAGGTTTGGGACGATTTTCCTGCGCTTTCCCTAACCACGCGTTTTCTTTTAACTCTGACTGGTTACAGCATCATTGGGCTGGCGTACTTTTCCCACTCTTTGAACAAGTCAAGTGGTCTGACTCCTATATTTCTTTATTCAAAATCGTGATCATGGGGTCTAATCGGCGACAACTATCTTATGGTTCGTACTGTGAACTAAAAAAGGAAACAGGGAGAAGATCTCAATGTTCCTTTGTTTTACGAAAATTAAGCGGGCGAACAATGGCTTTTTTTATAACCACAGTAAAAGGAATGGTATTGATTATTTCTTACGGCCTTACTGATCTGATTACGTTTTCCATTTCTTCAGCAAAGGATGGGGACACTGTCTTGATGACGAGCCTGCAAAGCATGACTTTAAATTTCCCAGAATGCTACCAGGGGTGATCTACGACGCTGACCACCAGTGTCGCCTGCAATACGGTCTGGACTCTTCCCACTGCACAGGCATGACGGTAAGTTAGAAACATCCACACAGTCCGACTCGTTATCTCTTAAACGTTGGGTGCTCTCTTACACCTCGTTCTTCTCTTGAGCTTCTTTAACATCAATTGTGGAGAATAGTAATTTGGGTCTACATGTTTTGCGTGTGAACTCAAACAAGCGCATATTTTCGAATCGTGTACATTTGACATTAATCTCGCACCCAGATCCTACCGTGTAACTTTAGCTAAAATGTACAACTGCTTGGCTGTGGAAGGTCTGGGTACCAGACTAGTTTGCAATAAATGTGTTCATGAGACTATGGCATAACGTGAAAAGAGGGCTACTTCACTGACACAAGAGATGTGATCACTTAGCCCTAAGTAGACTCCTTTTCCTTATGGTATTCGCGGTTTTGTCAATCAAAATCCAAAATAAGCAATTTTTAGTGATTACATAAGTACTTATTGATACGCAGAATATCTGTAATCGATTGTGGTGCCGAGTCGGTAAGGCGTGTCATTCTAAACTGGAGCCAGCTGCTGATGGAACAAAATGTGGGGATAACAAGGTACATATTGAATCGATTTTTCGTGATATTGAAAGGGAAGCCTCTACAAACGTTGGCTGAAAATTTGCTTTTTCGATATCTGTGCTACCAAAATCATCGAGACATTATTGAACAGTTAGACAACGGATCAGAACTTCAACACTATCAAATGATGAGCTTTTTTTTGGGCCTTTCACCCCAAAGAGTGACTAACATCTAATTTCTCCTTGAAATAACTCTCCTGAATCACACATGAAGGTCACAAGAATAAAGGAAATGAATCATCAGCTAAAGAATCTCTTGATTGTTAAACAAATTCTCTTTGTCAATACCTTAAGAAATGTATGATGAACAGTAGGGAGAATATCTATTAAGATTTTAGAGTGTAAAGGGTTAAATAAGAATCAGATTATTTTCGACCAGTTTCCTCAAATCATGTAGGCTACTTTTTTTTCTCTGAACTGAGATAATTTTGACAAATACTACTTTAGAATTCCACTATCAGCAGCGTTTTTAAGTATTCCCTAACAAGAATAACGAGCGTACTGAAACCTGGAGTTTGAAATCGAAGAATAGATGGACTTACTGACAAATTGTCTCTACACAACCATTCCGTCAAGACAACCGACGAACTCAATTTTAGTCAAAAATAAAGGTGAAAAAAGTTAGGCGTCGACTGGTATTCATTCTGTGAAGACGTAACACTTCACATCTTTCTTATCATGTAATTCTTTAGTGGTGTTACAAAGGCAGCTGCATTGAGAGAGGGGAGATACCAGAGAGTGTGGATGGAGGCTGGGGTCCGTGGAGAAATTTCAGCGAATGTTCCAGGACCTGTGGTGCTGGAGTCTCCTTTACAGAGAGACATTGTGATAATCCAAGGTTTGTTTTGATATTAGAGCGTTTTTTACATTTGCAATGTCGTAAAACCAAATAAACTGAACCATTACCTTAACCCCCTCCAATAACAGATCTTAACAAATGTCAACATCCCAAGAACAGAGCTCAAGTTACGAGTGGTTATAGTTTAGGGTCTAATTTGCTGAGAGGATGGTATTAATGATCTGAATCATTTAAATAGCTTTACAAAGCAAAATCAATGTCATGTCGGAGTACTTTCGGCTCCATCGAAAACTGGTCGGATCTCAGGTCAGAGCTTTGAGGGGAGAAAAAGGTGGTGAAATTCAATTATTTTATAGGAGGATCTATTTTGCAACGGATTTACTGGGCAACTGTTCGCGCTGGAGATTTGCTTTTGCTGTTCAACAAAAAATGTAATAATTGAGTTAGTTAAGAGGTCGTTGCCATATCTATGATCAGTCTGTTAATTCTTTCTGCACCTCAGACCGGCTAATGGAGGAAAGTATTGCATTGGGGAGTGGAAAAAGTACAGACTTTGTAACACACAGGTGGGTATATTTCACAGAGCGTCTTTCGATCGAGTATCAAAAGTAATATCAGCAGGCAATCAGAACAAAAGGAAATATCTCCAGGACCGATGAAAACTCAAACTAAAAACATGTTCGCTGTCTGAAGCACCAGAAACGCGATCGACCCAGTCAAGACTGTTTTAAGTCTTGCATGTGATTGGTTAAGGAGACGACACAAGTTTTTTACACCAATCGCAGATTACTTTTAAACCTCAATTGTAAATTTCTCTATTCTAAAATTAATATTGCTTTGAAGATGATTCCTATCTTGTTATTCCTCTTCCAGCCGTGCCTTCCAGGCAGCTTAGGTTTTCGTGAGTTGCAGTGTTCACAGTTTGACAAAAAACGCGTAAACAACAGACGATGGAAATGGAAGCCACGCTACTCGAAAGGTAAAGTTAAGAAAACATTAGAGTAGGACCGTTATCTCAACTCGCTACCTAATATAGGACCGTAGAGCGTGTACAGGGTTATGCGCTATACGCTGCAGTAGTTATACTAACACTTGGGCATGTTAGTGTAGACACCACCTCTCCTGCAAATGCCTTCGATTTCACTTTCTTCCCGCAGTGTTCTGTCAAGACAGATCAAAATGTGTTTAGTTAAAGTTTCGTTATATCTGTCGTATTTTTTTTAGTCTCTCCTTGTGAGTTGCACTGTACGCCAAAAGGGCTGTTTGGTTTGTACTTTTCCAAGAAGCTGGCTGATCAAGTGCGTGACGGAACGCCTTGTTTCCCAGGAAAGCGTGACGTGTGCATCAATGGCAAATGCGAGGTTTGTAAGCGAACCAAATCCTCTCCTAGGAGTGACCACTTAGTAATTTCTCTTTACGATAGTAGCATCTGCAGAAAGGTGACGAGAAGAATGTAAATATTACGAACGAGAAGCTCTCTGTTCTACCTTCAAATTCTCAGAGCTAAAACTATAAGGGAATTATGGCAGACGACGAGGAGAATTGAGTTCATGAAAGATCTTGAGACTAGAAAGGTCAATGCAAGTCTTACGAATCCATGCGCAGCCTTGCAAGATGAAAAATGTCTACCATACACGAGTCGCAATTGCTCGGATCAATATATTATTACAGCAGTTTTGGCACTTTTCAGTGTTACATTTTCACGGCTGACTAAAAATCGAAACTCTCATCCAACTAAAAAATGCGTATTACTGCGCTGGAATGATTTCTTGTGAACAATAACATTTAATTGATACATTTTCGACCGCTATGGAGAGATGGGTATAATCTTGCTCTTAAACTTTTCGTGTGTTACCTGAGCCGGTTTAACTTAGAATCCGTATTTCTTTTGTTTTCCGATAGCATGTTGGTTGTGATAATGTTCTTCATTCAAATGCAAAAGAGGACAAATGTGGTGTTTGTCGCGGTGATGGAACAGCGTGTGAGACGGTCAAGTCAACTTTTAATCAGATAACTGGAATAGGTATATGGATATTGAATATTAATATTATCATAATAATTATTACCATCATTATTATTATTGATAGAATTTTAAACACAGGTGACTTCACTTTTCTCTGTTATTAAATCAACTTTCAAACAGTTAGAAGATAACTTGGTTTTATCAAATGAGATGACAATGTAGGCCACCGTAGTGAGATTTAAAGCTGAAGTTTCATCGTTAACCCTTCGTCAGCGCGAATTTTACTATTCGAAACGTCAGGTTCAATAAGTCTCTACGGTGGCCAATTTACATCAACTCAGTTGATAGAACGAATTGCTAATCTTCTCGTACTTCCCCCTCCCCCACCTCCCTAGGACATAGAACGACAGTTTCATTAGAAAGTTAACTTATTTCTTAAACAGTTAGATAACACTTACATCATAGTTACCACAGCTGATCACTTTGAACATAACCCCTGAAAATTGAAGAAAAATCGAGGGGGGGGGAGGGGAAAGGGAAAGAGGGGGAGCAACTAACTTTGGAACGTAACCCCGGATTTGATTTGGTTTTTAAGGAAACTCAAACTCCGTTTCTGTAATGTAACCTGCAGGGTACGTCGAAACAAAAATAATTCCAGCCGGTGCCAGAAATATCCGCGTTGAAGAAGTAGCTGGCGCTTCAAACTATTTGGCCCTACGGTCGTCCAGCGGTAAATGGTACCTGAATGGTGATTGGTACATACAACAGAGTGGCGAATACTCTGCTGGGGGTACCATGGTGTTCTACAAAAGGACACACAATAGGGAAAGTTTTCAGGCCCTGGGACCGACTACTGATGACCTGCATATTATGGTATGTTGGGAGAAAATTTCAACCGAATAAAATTGTCTGCAGTCCCTTGTCTCTGTTTTACAAGCTTACATATGAAAATGAATATCTCGTAAGCGCTCGGTAGACATTTAATTCAATGCCAAACCTGAGAAATTGAAAGTTTATCGAGTTGATATCTTTTCCCGTTTTGAGGGAAATTTCTGATTTTCATTTCACTTAGGGAGGGGAATCTTGAAGTAATTGAGATCGTTTATCTTTAAGGGATTAATTACTTCAACGGGACCCTTTGAATTGGTAACAGCTGTTCTAAAATAAAACCTGTCTTCATTCCTTCAAGCTCCTGTTCCAAACCAAAAATCCAGGCATTGAGTTCGAATATACGATTCCTAAGAACCAAACAGTAACCCACACACTTGTGTTCAAGTGGAGATACAGCGCTTGGACACCATGTTCAGCTACTTGTGGCGTTGGTAAGTAGGAAACATAAGCAAACTTCAAATCAAGATTGGGCCAAAAAATAGATCAAAAACTAGACTTTCGTATCCCCATTTTTTGTCTTTTGTGGTGAATAGGGGATTGTTTTCTTTCTTTCTTTGGTTTGATGTTTTGGAGGACGAGAAGAACAGTAAGATAAATTATAAACGGAGAGAAAAATTTCTCGTTCACGTTGGACATTAAAGTGATGCGTTCCTTTTCATCCCAAAAAGAAGCTGTAATTTTCGAGTGCACCAAGAAAAAACTCCAAGTCACAGATTATAGAGGATTTGGTGTAAATACAAAACACCTTACTAAGATAACTGTACCTTCCTATGAAGGTTTTTTTATAGGCCCACGACGACAGTTCGCCTATGGAAGATGCGTTTTTTAAGACTTACATCGGTGTGCTTTAATAAACAATCAAATCATGAGTTGTTGATAACAATACAAGTGTAGACTTAGCATTGGAAATATTTCTGTCATAGGTACCACTCGCTCTGAAGTGGAATGCACGGAGGAGAGTGGTACACCAGTAGATGATAAATACTGCAAACCTTTACCAAGACCAGATGACAGGCAGAAAACCTGTAATGAAGATCTTTGTCCTCCCACGTGAGTACATGAATAATTCAACTATGTTAATAAAAGTATGTGGACTGAATCATAGGTGAATCAAACCTTTTTGTTTGGCGGCGTGGTAATCAGAGAAAGATTATCAGAAAGCCGCAACACTCTCGTTGACAATTTCGTAAAGAGAATGGAGTGGATTCTAAAAATATGGCAAAAATTTGTCCAGCTTGAAAAACAAACGTTCCTTTTAAATGATTCGCGAGAGTGGAAACATCGCCCTTCGCGTTCGCCCTTCTCTACAAGCTAAAATTCTTCACAAACTTAGAAAAAGAAAAAGTAACAAGAGTTCCCAGGGAAGGTTTGCACTCCCGCTAGTTTCAATTCTGCAAACGTTTTATGTTTTTGGCAGAATATGTAATGTAGACAGCGTCCTTCATTATCTCTCTCAATTGATTGGTCAATTTAGCGGGCCATATTTCACTGAACGGGCCGCTAAATTCAAAAGTTTGGTTGAATTGAAATCTTCCGCTCTAGTTGAACACAGAGAGATAATAAATATGGCAAACTTTTGTCACGAGCGGGAGATAACGAAAATAAATCAGTAAGGAAGAAATTTAGTGCATCAAAGGATAGAAGTCATCTGACTGGTTTAGAAGTTACATGCTGTCTATCAATACATTTTTAGATGGTGGAGAGGACCGTGGCAAAAATGTTCCAAAAGTTGTGGGAAAGGGATCTCTATTCGCTCAGTGCTCTGTGTAAGAAGTTCTGGAAATGATGAACAAGTGGCATTGAAAGAAGAGGATTGTGCAAAGATCAGAGAGAAGCCGGATGTTGTTAGATCGTGTTTTAGGAAACCTTGCCCATCGGCCTGGACCGTGGGGGACTGGACCAAGGTAAGGAGCTCGACACTAAAGAGAATAATTTATGTGAGAATCATGTGTTTGAACTGCGGGGAGAAATTTTGATGGAAAGATTATGCCATCGTACGGTAAATTTAACAGGAACACTGTCAAACACGACTCCTTTGCTCCTTATGACTTTAAGTCTTTCGTAATGATGTTAAGTGTCCTGTGGCCAGCTTAAATAAAGTCCTTGAATAAAACTGTTTTACTTGTTCAATGTCAGTGTTCAGTATCGTGCGGCCAGGGAATCAAGAAACGTAACGTGACCTGTGACGTGGCAGACCCCACAGAAAAGTGCGATAGTAGAGCTGTACCTATTTCCTGGGCTTATTGCAGTGAAGGAATATGTCCCGTGGTAACCCTCCCTCCAACAACTATGGTAAGCCGTTTTAATATTATTAAAAAGTCCTTTTGAAGAACAATTTTTAGTTGAGTGTCGACAGTTTTCTGGATTCCATCGGTCTTGCCACACCTCGCTCCGTGATCGGCCGAGAAAACTTTCTCCATTCTCTCAACCAACCAGATGCAAAAGGAAAATCAACTGCGACTTGATTATCCGCGTTTTCCCGCGCCTCACGCAGTTTTCTTTCTCTACTTTGAACTCTCACAGGCTTCACGGAATATTTCCCTTCGCTCCAGTTTGTTGAAATTATTTGGTTTTAGTTTCACGACACTCCGTCGAAAAGCGCTCTGTCGTAATTAACATGGAGACCTGCGCAATGATCAAACTCCTTATCAAAGAAAACTTGTTTTTGCACAGGAAAACATTTCTCTTGTAAATCTTCGAGGAGAGGATGTCAGAGACGTAAGGAAGAATTCAAGTTTGAAAAAGTACTGTAATGGCCAGAACTGCCAGAAATGGTCAGCAGGTCGCTGGAGTAAGGTAGGATTTGTCTACTGTTAAAAACACCCTTATATTATTGTTTATCAATCAGTAACTGTCCTTAGTAGATGAATTTTCAATAGAATTTCAAGTTGCCATGTTTTTCCTTTAACCTACAGTGTTCGGTGACTTGTGGTGAAGGGAATCAAGTCCGGCGAGTTCATTGCGCAAACTCAAATATACTCTGCAACAAAGAGCTGAAACCACCCCATGTTAGAAAATGTAACATGGAAGCTTGTGCGAAATGGCAGACTGGGCCGTGGACCAAGGTAAGTAAGGAGAGAATTTTTCTTATTGGCCAGATTGTTCAATAAAATAAAAAAAGAAAAACTCCCTTTCTTAAATGAACAGAAAGCAATTTGTACACTTTTCTCTGACACCTATGGACACCTGTGTAACCGTACGTTTTCTTTACCGAATTTTGGACACTTCCTCAGGTCTCACATTTTAAGTGCTTTACTCTCGATTATTTCCTACAAACGCTGCTGATTTTTTGATAGTGTATTCCTCTGTTTTTCAGAAGGAGAGTTTTGAACTTCCGATCTTGATGAATGAATGATAATTGTAATTTAAAGGAACAAAAAATTAGATACTAAGAATTTAAAAGGCGAAGTTGTTTTCATCTCGCCGTAACCAAGAAACGATTCTGGTTTCAATTGTCCTCGTGAAAGCAATGAAGACGGCAATTTTATGAAAATTCTTTACACAAGTTATTCTCTCACAAAATAATTATAGCAACGTATATAACTTCTGATACAAAGAAGGTTTTGTCGTATTGCAAACCTTTCAGTCGAAAGTTGCTCTGCACCCAGGCTAGACCACGAGCAGTCTCTTTATTTCGGCGAAGTCCGTCGCGCAAGCCAACGGGAAAAAAATTAGGGTTGTGCGCCGCGCGGAACTCTGGGAGGAATTGATTTCTTGTGCTTCATTCCCAGCGTTCCGTGTGGCGCGCTACCATCAATCTTTATTCGCTAATTTTTTTTTGCTCCCGCGATGGACTTCGCGCAAAAAGAGGAACTGTTAATAGTCTATGCCTAGGCTCCTTACTTAAAAAAAATTTAAGTTCCTGAGCAAACTTCCTTCAAATTATCTTCTTTTCAGTGCTCAACCTCGTGCGGAAGTGGAACACGAAAGCGCAGTGTAAGATGTACAACTGAGGAAAAAGATGTAGTTTCGAGGCACTGTTCCGTGGCCGATAAACCAAAAGCCCAAGAGAAATGTTTCCTGAAGGACTGTCCCAATAAAACAACCGGTAAGCTCTTCATACAACTGCGAGTCTTTTTTTTGTTCTCGAGAACTGCTCATTTCAACACATCCTTGTTTGAATCATTCCGTATACTAATTATCGCGTATACTAAGCCTAGTGAAAACCCTATGTGAAGACAGACTTCACATAGGAGAATGTCTCAGCTAGTTGATACGTAAGTGTTAATGTGTTAATTACCTTCTTTCTGTTTTGCAGTGAAGTCTCGTACTCAAACAAACTCAAATTGTGCGGAAAGCGCCAGGGATACGTATTTCTGCAAGTTGGTTGTACTGCACAAATTTTGTCAGTTTAAACACTGGAAAGACAGATGTTGTAGGACGTGTCAAGACTCAAGATCCTAACAAAATGATGGCAGATTTTTACCGATTTAATGCGCAACCAGTAAAACTGGTCATAGTCAAGCTATACTTGAAACGTACGACGAATGGCCATCGGAAACGGTCGGAAATTAGATCGTGAACGATCGGCAATCCGTTTCAACGGCGAAGCATATTTAGGAAAATTGAATCTGGTGCAAGCCAGGCACAAAGGACAAATACGTCAAAAGTACACAAGAAGTAAAATCAAGTAATTTAAATTATTAGCTGACAGTTTTAAAGCGTCACTGATCGATTTCAAAGAAATTGATATTTTAGGAATACAAAATCCAAACTCTCCTTGGCGGTCTCTACATTGCCACAGTAAAGCGAAGGGGAATTTAATTGCAAATTAGCGTTTCGTTATTTGTCTAAAGATTTGACCTCCTTGGAATGCTTTTAAATAGTTCGATGCTCAACAACCGAAATAGCCTTTTAGGCCAGGTAAAATGTAATAGAGATGGTATGGTGACCATCCTTCCATTAATTGTGATAACAACTGAAAAAGTTCAATTCTGAGTTATTATTTTAAGAGCGAACAGACCCGGATTTTGAAAGACAGAAAGAATCTTTTCTTTTGTAAAGATATTTATACAGATGCCTTTGGCGACAGATAGTTCTATTTTATGAACAAATAAAGCAAGAAAAAAAGAAATGTGAATTACTTCAACGGCGTAATTCACTTGAAAAAACAAATCTGGTAAAATCCTAGAATTACTTAAAACTATTAAACATTCATGTTAAGGTGGAGTCTCGCCAATAGCACGACTGAATGAGAGCGTCAGACAGGAAAATATTTGGCTCTCTGTAATACTGAAAAGGTCCGAGTGAGCTGAGCGTGCGAGGGCCGTGCCAAATATTTCCGTCAGGCCCGACCGCTAACTCACTTGATAAGTATTTTAAGGTCTTCGAACGGGAATTTTTATCCATGGGTCTAATATATAAAAGCACGTAGAAGTTATAGAAAAATAAAGAACACTACAGGGTTTCACAAGACGCGAGACTGACAGGGCCTTGGTAGTCAAGCTTAGCTTTTTTAGGGGCTCTCGGTTGAGCTAACGTTTGTTTCGCCGACGTACTAGTTCGCCGACTCTGAGTTCGCCGACTTCCACATTGCCGACTTCCACATTGCCGACTTCCTCTTCGCCAACAACCCGGGTCGATTCGCCGAAGTATCTTTACTGGTTCGCCGACTTGAGATAAAGCGTAAAGTTTCCCCATGTACTTTTTCTTTAATTCTGTACTTTTAATAACCTGAGTTTAAGGAACTTTTTTTGGTACTTCTGTTGTCTTTCCCGCAGCTTTACGGTGAACCAAGGCGATAACAAACGAACAATAGCACCCGACGATTAGCCTAACCTTTTCTTCGTTGGGAACGTGACCAATTTCGTCAGCACCCTTCAAAAGAGATTGCACGAAGTTTGTTGTTGTTGTAATTACACTGGCTTTAATTTGGTCTCGAAAGCGAGCTAAAACTGCTGGCTAACTGTCCAGTTAGGCATTTAAAAGCGTCGGCAAACTGACTCTTAAATAGTGGGAATTCACTGTTAGTCAAATATTTGCTGCTTAGGATGTCCGGTTTCCTCTTATTTCTTTTTCCTTTTTTCATCAAAATGTGAAAACATAACCTTAAAGAAAGGATAAACAAGTTTGTTTGTAATTACATTGGTCATAGCACGTTGGCAAATCGACCCGAGATGTCAGCCGGTGAAGTAGACTTTGGCAAACTGGCTCGTCGGCGAAAAGACCGAATACCTTGGTCAAAAGCGAAATGGCGCACGTTTGACACCTGGCGGTTTCAGGGGACAAGTAAGACACCCACGAATCATTCGCTCCTTTCTTCACCTTCCACCGCCTAAAAAGAGAGAGACGCAAGGTTAGACTAGACTTTGCTGCTCTTTATGCAGATTTGCTCCCTCGCGAATCTGACTCGTACCCAGTCTACAAAAAAGTCCCTCAGCTCCTTCCACGAGGACATTCTCGTCCCCAGGGCCTATCGTTCTACTGAGCTGCTATCTCGTGTTCCTCAGGGCAACTGTGTTACTCGTCGCTCACTTCTGAGAGTTAAAGGACTAAACTTATCGATCGCTTGAACCCAAAACAACGCGATGACCAAAGGAGAGACAAAACTGGTGGTTTCCACACTTCTAAGCTACTTTTGTATTAACGAATGGGAATAAATGAATATCATATATTTGAACTACGGATTAATAAATGAAGATGATAATGATCATCGCCGGTATGGACATCATTAAAGCAGTAGTGAAAATCAAACCTGAATCAAACCTGAAATCATAACTTAATTTTCACTCCTGTACAAGTAGTGTTCAAAAATGCGATGATCACTCTTATCTTCATCTACTAAGTCTTTTGTTTTATTACGAATTGAGGTAACTTTGCTTACAAAAAAAAGAAAGAAAGAAAGGCGAAGAGTCGTTTCCGTCGCCCTTTTGAAGATTATACCGATTAGGACGACTTTTGCTATCTCAGCGATTCAATTGATGGTCATATCTTACATGACTTAACAGTTTTGTGTCACCGTCTGATATGCAAATCGGCTCCAAGCGGTCAAAGAGTCTCGTCTGATTGCCATGTGATCAATGATAGTTTTCAACGAATCTTTTAATTTGCGGGCTGTAAATAGCTTGATAAATTTAAAACGCAGACTGGAATAATTTACGATAACTGGTTTTGACATCGAAAATCTGTATATAAAGGTAAAAACACCATTCTCCGTAAATTCGTGACCTGCTATTACGGTTTGTTGATGTTTCAGCGTGCATGTCATTAGTCTTGTCTGAAAAAGTTTGAAATGTTTGCGATCAATTAAAAATAGCTCTTTTGATGATTGCATTAGAAAAGCTAGAATTGAGCCGTGTATAGTCCAATGGTTTTTATTCATAAGTCAAAAACAACTCCTTATAACTTCCTAACATTAGTTTAATTTAGCTTCGTCAAATGGTAGCGAAAGTTGAGACCGGAAATAAACATGACCGGAAATGGACGAAATGTTTACGTGTTGCTAAGGCTTTGTAGCCAGGGAAACCGGTATCTTGGAGACGTTGTTAGAAAAAGCTTTTGTTTGCAACGAGGAGGAGGCAGAATCGCATCGGAATTTGCGACGCTCAGATCTTGGGTTGTTTCGGCAACTTTTCAAAGAATAATTCCCAAACTTTTTAAGTCTACAATTAAGGAAATATGGCCACTGAAGAAAAGGGTGAAAAAGTTGTACAGATTGCTGCGAGGGAAAGAGGTGAGTCATGGCGGAGTTATAAGTTCTAAGCTCGATCAAAGTCAAGTAGCTTCAACTTAAAGAGCGTAGTGGATGGGTCATCGAAAACTGGTTCGAATATTAGAATTAATTTTATACCGAGAAAATGTGTATGATAGATTTCCCTATTTGGATGGGATGATTTTCGTAAAACTTTTTGGGTCCAGCTTGGTGAAGCGTGGCGTGTTCGAAGCCACGCGTTCACCTTCAACAAACATTGGTCATGGCGAGAGCCATATCAATATTTTGTATGTACTCATCAACCTCCTTTTAAAAGAGAAATTAAAGGAGTAAAGAAATATTAAAGTAAGTGAAATTTGTTCAAATCATTGAGGCATCTTTAATTACATTTATTTAAAATCATCGATACAACACCCAATCTTCTATTATAATTTCGAAATTCTGGATTAAAATATACTGAATACGATATCGTTTTCCTAATCAATGGCCAAGGAAGTGAATTAGGATATGTCTTTACTTTCCATTTCACAAAACAAACCTTTCGGAGGCTTTGTGTCTACACAGCTGCCTCGTGATGTATTTTCCGGACTATTAGAAGCTACTGGCAAGCATACCGTTAATTGGTTATACTGTCATTTAGCTTTCCTCAATAGCTCTATCTCTTCAACCAAAGGCTACTGTGTCATTTGAATGCTTTTCGATCGATCTGAAACTGTTTGCTCGAAATGTGGCAATTAAGCCAATGTGTTTTATAGCTTTCGACATTTGTCACGAATTGTTTACAGTGCAGCTTTGAATCACTAAGGACATATCTCGTTTCATCTGCTCGCCTTTCAGGCCCAGGACCCGGTCGTTATGGACTCCCTTCGATGTTGGGACATCAACAACATGATTGTAGAAGAGTCAGAAAGCCGGCTTATTCATTTGGTCATCGTTTGGAAAATTCAAGTAAGTATGCGCTGGAAATTTTGCGATCGACGGAGTCAGTGTTGTTCTCGCCGTGGGGTTTTCCCGCAGTGCGAAATGTCAACATGCACTAAAGCTCACGGTATGAATTTTACATGTATTTTCGTTTTTAGTGTTCAAGAAAGACTGCAGTCCTGGACCTGGGTATAAAGTTGATCCACGTATAACAAAGGATGGAGTTGATGGAACGCCAAGTTATTCCATTTTGGGGCGACAAAAAGATACCAGTAAGTAACTACACGTTGAAATGAGCCTATTGTTGTGTGTAGAAGTGAAGCCCCATAACATGCTTAAATTAATCAGGCGGTAAGAAGCCGAAAGCAATTTCAACAGAAGAATTAATATTTAAGTCCTGATAGCATTTTGAAGGAATACATGCAAACACCTGTTCCAAAAAGTACCTGCAGGTCTTTATAGTCATTATATTTAACGTATATGGGCTGAATGTCGCCTTTCGTAGCTGAGCCAATAGTCTTTATTCGACACGGTTATGTCATTTTTGCTTTTCGTTCGTAATATGGATTTACTTCAAAAGAACGAGACTCAAAGCCTTCAAGTCATCTCATGACAAAAGAGAGAGAGTTTCTCCGAAATGAAGAGAAAAGACTCGATATTTGACTTTGAAAAACTTTTAACTGTTAATTTTGAATATGTAATAAGCGATTTTAACATCTTATCTTTGAAATTCGTTATCACCCTTGAGCATATCCGATAGATTTCGTTTCTGTTTCATCACGATTTTCTATCTATGTGAATATGCATAATGCAATTTTAACCAGGTGTTTGAATCCTAATAGCACTTCCATGGTAAATGTATATTTTGCTAGTTAAGCATTGGAAATGTTCACCTGTCCAAAAATATCCATTAATATGAGGATTTGAGTCATTTTGTGTCCTTTTAGTAATGAACCTTTTTGCATGTAACACCCAAAATTTCTCTATTGTGTGAAGTTATCAGCCACAATTAGTCACTAACTAAAGATAACTCACGGAATAAATTATAAACTTTAGGTGCTTGCTGTTTACAGAACCTTAAAGGCACAATGTTATTGAATGATTAATATTCTGTGGGTGTAACTATCACTTTTAACATCCAGCAAGGCCTGGTACTCCAAGTATTATGAAACAAATTGTTTCATCCCAATAGGAAAAGTTTGGTAACCAAAAAAATATATTTTTGAAGAGACAGAACTAGTTATTAGGTGGAATACCTGTAAACTAGCCCTCAAGCTAAGAGTATATCCATGTTGAAATAAAAGTATGTAAGACAGTACAAATTAAATAGCTTTTCTAAGTAGTTTGGTCAAAACATCATACATCTTTAAAAAAAAAAACTGAACTGACTATATGCATGTAGCACTACATAGAAACACCCAATAGGTTTACAATGTATTTCTATGATTAAAAATTGAATAATTTCTCTGTTCACTTTAAGTGTCATTCAAGACACCAGCACCAGGTTCCTACTCCCCAGAGAAGGTCCATCCTCAAGGAGAAAGATATGCCCCAGCATGGTCATGTGGTGCACGAACAAGATACAGAAAACGTAAGTGGGCACTGAGATATAGAGTAACACCCTGCATGGCTTCCAAATGACAAACCTTGTCATCTTGTTCCCCAAAAAAATTCCCACAATGTCATACTATTTTTTTTTCATCCTTTTAGGTGACTCCACTCCATCACCCAACTCTTACTCACTTCCAGCGCTACTTGGATCCAAGATCCCAAACAGATACTCATCAGCATCCTTCTCTATGACTGGAAGAGCCAAGACAGGTGGATTTGCTGAAGATCTTGCTAAGACCCCTGGGCCAGGAAATTATAGAACAGTTGATCCAGTAGTCTACAAAAAGAGGGACCCAGCTTATTCCATGAATCAGAGAAGTTACATGCCTGGAGGTAAGTATTTAAAGTGTAATCGATATCATCTTTTGCAGCTTTTTTAAATTACATCATTACAATTGATTTCAAATATGAATTTCAATTTTACAATTGTCTTTTTTTGGAAGAGATTGAAGCACAGTTAGTCAACATGCAATTTGCGACGTGAGCAGCTAGTTTTACATTGCTGCAGTTGCTTACAGCATCTTACTGATCATTTATCAAGGAAAAAAACAATAAAAACAGTTATAGACAACAACACTCACTTACTCACTTCCTCTATAGATTCCACTCAAAAGCCTGGACCTGGAGCCCACAGCCCTGAGAAGGTGTACATAAACAAACCATCAGCCCCGAATTTTTCACTTGGAATCCGTCACAGTGAATTCATCACACCTCTTATCATTGATGTGACAGACTAAACATTTACCTCAAATTCCCAGTTCATTTTTTTATTCCTTTTCATTTTGTTTTCATCCTTTTTTACTGGCAATTTAGCCCCCAAACAAACCTGGAACATTTTTGTTTTAAACTCATGCTTGAAACTTTTTCTGGATCCTTTTTTAATCTTTTTGTTGAGCCGTAAGTTTTGAGAGTTGCAGTAAAGCCACAACTTTTGATTCATATACTGCTAAATTTGATACTAAATTTAAAAAAATAATTTAATTGGGATCAGGATTATTGTTTTGCAAATCTAATACCTCAATACTAATTGCTAATCATTTTCAGTGTGTCACAACACTTGCCTCTTTGACTTAAAAAAAATAAAACACATTAATTGAATGTTCCAAAAATCATAAGTTATTACTTAAAGGAGTGCCTTTCCCTGACAATATGTTATCTGTAATTGATGCAAGAGGAGTAATCTTAAATGCATTAAAGATGTCATGCCTTATTTACCTGCCATGTAAATTTATTCATAAAAAAAGTGAAATTATTGTCATGAGTTCTGTTTCTTTGTACTTGACTTTCATGGAAATCACCTGTATTGAATTTCCACAGCATCCTTATCAACTCAAATCTTTGCTAATTAGCACTTGATTGTGCTAATTTGATTTCAAAACTTAATAACTGCAATACTTTTCCTTGTTTCCAATCACCTGTACTCAACAACTTGAACATTTTACAATTTTCCGTCAAAGTTCAAGCGATCAAACCTCTAATGTATGCAATAAGCAAGCCTTTATCCAATCAGAGGACCTGCCAAAATGGTCCAAAAGAGATACATGAAACTGCCCAAAGCTCTGCAAAAATGTTTGTGACCCTTCCCTTTCTGGCTGCAAAAAAATTTAATGACCCTCTGCTCCATTTGCACCAGACCCCCATGCCTGATAGTAAATGACAGACCTCTAGGAGAAGAGAGAGAAGCTACAGGTAGTTACGTATATTATACAGTATAAATGCAACAATTCAATTACTAAACTATATGTCCATGACCAATGTTAGCACACAAGCATGAAGTGGCCACATGAGAGTATTATTTTAATCAATGATGTTATTTCATTTACAAGTTTGTTCAGTTTGTTGTATTTCTTACGCTTGAAAGAAAATGTTCACAATTCTAAAAGAAAAATGTGACGGGTTATTAGTGCTAATACGACATCTAAAAGAAAAAGACAAAAATGAGGTGCCTGCTATCTTCGATATCTATATCTCTTAAAATGAAACCAGAGTTGGAAAATATTGTTTTGAAATTGGCAGCGGAATCCATGACGATGAGAATACTCCCATTCACGGTTGACAATCTTGAAGGCAATATCCTATGTTGGAAGAGAAACAAATATTACATAAAGAGCAGATTAATAAAATTATCAAAAAAATTATTGGAATGACAAAATTATTCATAGAGAAATCATAAATCACCTCATATGGGGGTCCTGCATGAAACCTGAGAATAGCAAAGTCTTTTGAATCTCCTGGACTTTGTTCCTAAAAGAGAAAGCAAATCCATATAAATTCATAAAGCATATTTTAAAAATGAGAAAATAAGAATTATAGACTTAATTTAAATAAATTCTGCAAAAAAACATGAAATTCAACAGCATCTAGTTTCCTGATTATAATCTTTAGATATCAACTCTCTTCAATTGAATAAATTATGAATAGTTTATTCAAGTTATATGATATGAAGATTGTCATCATGGTTTTAAAATGAAACAAGTTCCTGACCATCTTTTGAAAATACAAACTACAAAGGGAGAATTCAAGAAACTTTAAAGTGACCTACCAAAAAGTATTCTGGTGCTTCTTGTTTATTGATAAGATCAGGATAAAATATCTGTCCAGGAAGAAAAACTGACTGGCATTATATAAAATCAATAACCATTAATTAAACTCAAAGGGCCAGTTATTTACACAAGGTCTAACCCAAACAGCAGTTTTACCCAAGCAGTGGGCCCAAGGAATTCTGTCTAAGAAGGTTGATTTGATTCAATAAATGTTCTTCCACTATAAGCTTGTGGCCCTCTTGACACTGATCACAAAAACAGTAAGAATAAATTACAGTTTTTGAACTTACATTAAACTTGTATCCTTGTACAATTTTGGGTGGTGGATTATCACTATCGTAATGAGTCTGATTGTATTTATTCCATTCATATCCCTGTTAAAAAGCAGACAAGAAATCTTAGTCTAGAAATACTGAAATCAACACTTGTGCTGGGTGTCCTCACAATGGCAGCATAACATCATCATAGTTTTTGTGCAGCAAACTGACCACCAGTACATATATTTTCACTCTTCCAAGATTGGATGCCAGTCCATTGCAGATAATACCCCTGCATTTCATCAGGCTTCTCTGACAGTTCAGTAGTACCTGTACTCATTTCTATTGCAGGGTGGATTAAGGCACTGTGAGTCAGAGTGACATGTCTTGCACAAAAACACAACACATTGACCCAGCTGTTGCTCATAGTTGGAATGCATTACCCAGAGTTCAATGTTTGACTATTGGGCAACCACATCACCAATGAAGAGATGTATTTAAAGAACTTATGCAAAAACAATGCATTACTGCTAATTTTTATAAATACATGTCAGTAATAATTAGCACAAGTCAAAAACAAACAATTACACTTGAAACTTACAGTGTGAACTCTGTTAAAGAATCTTGGTTTTCTGGGTCTGTACTTGTCTGACCATAGGTATGTCTGTGGAAAAAAATTATCATATTCACCATTGTGATCAGGAGAAACCTGAAACAGAGCTCTCTATTGCCAGTTAAACCACACTTGCATCATTTTTATCCCTGTCTGTACACAGGCATCTCTAACCTTTTGCGTGACAGGAACAGGAACATTAAATGATTCTTCGTCAGCTCCCATGCCTTTACTAGCTTCTGCTGCAACCATTCCTGCTGACGCTGCACTCTTGTCCTTTACCAAATAAAAGAAATATAAATTTTGGTGCCTTCAATTAGTAACTGTAAATTGACTGAAATAGTTAATTTCTCACCTGGAAATCAATAAGAACCTTAATAATAATAAAGTTAAAATTAATTTTAAGAGCAAATTTTAGGAATTAAGCACCGACTGGAAGGATTTACTAGACACTCACCACATCTGCTGTTCTGCCACTTGAGACTTCTTGTCTTAATATTTCCTAAAATGCAATGTGACGTGTTGCTAAACTTAAACATTTTCTTATAATACCTCTGAAAAATAATATGTTTTGCACTGAAAATTTTAATCATACTTAATCTAATTCTTACAATATACAATCATATAGTTTGTTAAAATAATGATTACACATAACAAAAAGTATTATAGATATCATAGTGATGGTGTAAGTGGTACTGTGATGGTAATAATCATTAAAATTATAACGATTATACCATCCAATGATGATGATGATGATGATGATAATGATAATGACAATGATCAAGCCCTTATTATACAGTACAAAACATCTACAGTGTATTTCCTAGAGTTACCATAATAAACACTGTATCTGATTGAAAAAGACACTGGCTTTTTCTTACTGAAAGAAAAACTAAACTACATGATTATAATTATATAACCTTACCATGATTTATATTAATAAATTCACCTGAAAATAATTACTCTAAATAATTGTAATGAAATTGGATTGCTCTCAGCATGTTTCAAATAACATCCAAATAGCATATGTCTTGTTCTTTATACTGTACTGCAAAAAAAAAAAATCTCACGCAGGAAAAAATAACTTAAAAAGTTCTCAGATACTTACAAGTTGCTCCCAATCCTCTGTTGGATCAACAATCATACCCTACACAGTTGATGAGAAAAAGTTCAACTTTAACCAGTTAATTTAAAGTATAATTATGTAGGCCACTTAAATCCAGGCAGAGAATTACGAAGCTACATGTATGTTTACAAGATAGTAAACTGAGTTTCAAATATTAGTCACCTCTTCAACGTCTTGAAACTTCAACAATCTGGGACTGTAATTGCCTGCATCATATGCTGTATAACCTAAAGGTGGAAAGAAACCCTCAGATTAATTTTATACAGACAGGAATAATTAAAGTAAACAACAGCCTAAGAAATTTACTTCATAAAATATTTATCTGAAAATGTTTTGAGTATTGTACCTTCCTCTGTAAGATCCAGTTCTGTGTAAACACTTGCATTTGTCTCTGCCCCTCCAGTTGCTGCCACTTTCTCTTGTTCTGCAGATTCTTTTGCTTCACTGCCATGGTCAGGGTTTTCATTTGGCTCTGTATTAGAGTCTGATTTGTTACCTCTTTCTTCATCATCAGAGCCTTGTTCTGACTCAGAGCTTTCATCTTTTGACTGGCTAGCCATCTCCAATTTCTGACAAGTGTACAGAAATGAGATGTTTCATAAAATTAGTTCTCACAAAATAGATGTCCAGTCCTTAGAATAAGTAAATCTCCTTACACTCCTTAGCTTGACAGTTTCAATTAAGTTGATCAACCTAAAGGAAGATTTCCCCTGGACCCATTACTCCTAAAAAGTTTTACTTATTAAATGACATTTCATATGTGATCAGAGCATTAGACATTAAATTTTCTTGACTGGCTTCGACCATTACAATCAGTGATGATATGCAGTATTTGCAGTGGAAGTAATACCATTAATAAAATAATGCAGTTACACAGAACACTGCCTGAAGAAAGCAAGAAGCCACATTTGATCATTGGGAACCTATTCATTTGAATTTGAAACTTTGAATTTGTTTGAATTTGAAACTACCTGTTTTTTCAGTTCATCTAACTTTTTCCTTAGCATTGTTTGATGAAATTCCCTCAGCCTTGCTCTTGCTATATGTGCCTTTAACTGATGCAGTAAAGTTTCCCAATAACCTGCAAGTAAAAGAACCAAATGCAATTTTTCATTTTCAATACTTTGACTGCCACCCTTTTGAAAGTTTCCCTTTGCTGCCATTTCCTGGGCTTGTGACATGGCATTTTCCCTCTCTGTAATAAACCCATGTGTATGAAAGAAGACTAAGGTTTTTTTTTATACATACGTGGATAAACAATTTCAAATCAGTGCCAATCAATCAAAGTCAATAACCCAATACCCAGTGTCAATCATCATGAGAATGCATTCATTTGGTTTTCTTTTACTTTGTCCTGTAATTGGCTCCTAGTGATATTTTTTGCTCCAATTGGCTACTTTGATCACTTTGGATTTGATTTATAATTATTAATTAAAAATTAGTTTCTCAATATCTCAGTTTTACAGAATCTAAAACATGTATAAAGTAATTATTAATACCTATATCCACTGCATCTCCACTTGCTATCTTTTGGTTGATCTGCTTTTGCAAAGCTAAAAGCTGACTGTAAGTTTTTCCACCAAAAATGTTTGTTACATCTTTATTGACAGAGGCATTTATACTCTCTCGTCGATCCATATGTTCTGCAATAAGAATGACAGGATATATCATTAGCAAAATGATTTCTTCATCAAATCCTCACCACCAGAGAAGAAATTTGAAATGAGTAGATGTGTCATATTTTCATCTTGATTCACACAGCATCCAGTAAATTGTAAAAGTGCTATGGCCAGACTTAAATAAAAAAGTTCTCTTAGATGCTGAATGTAGGAAACAAACCCTGCAAAAAAATTCTCGAGTTTTGACATTTTTGAATGAATTTAAAAAATGATTATGACTTCAACTTACCACTGTACCTTGGATCTTCTTTCTTTAATTTTTGAAGCTCATCTCTACAAACAACTGTCATGTCCTGCAAAAAATTATCACTAGGCTCACCAATTTGAAATTTTGTGTTCAAGTCAAAATAATCTCACAAAAAAAGGAATGTCTAACTCTCAAGTAATGAAAGCTTTGAGCAAATTATAAAAAAAATAAAACAAGCACTTTGTTTAGTATTTTACCATCCAAAATTCTGCATTCTTCCCCTCCTCCAACTCCATGTACACCTTAATATCTACCATCAAGTCCTCCAGATCATCTATTGTGAGTCCCTGCAAAGGCACAAAAAAAGTCATGATACCAAATTTTCAAATGGTCTCAATGTGATTCCTGTAAAACATTATAAATTTAAATTACTTCCTGAATTCAGAGTTTTGAAGGAAAAGTTAGGAAAATTGAAATGGGAAATTTAATTTTAATCAACTGATTGTCATAAGCCACAACAACAACAAAAAAGTTATTTATAAAATAATATTTGATCAAGGTTTCAAGGGGGTTTGTAGGTTTTTGTAGAACTTGGCAAATTCAAGGCCATAGTTTCTGTTCAAAGAAGGCTTGACATCAACTACCTCCTGTCAAATGATCATGATAATATTATAATTTGTATAATTTGCATGTACACATTGTGTTTGAGTATTGCTTAGCTTGACTTGTAAATTATAACTACAAATCACTAAAAAAAAAAAATTCTTATCACAATAAGAAAGGCAAATATTAGGCACAGAGCAGATGATGAAAGCTGCATGAGAATACTTAGATACCATTTAATTTCAAATTAACAGACTATCAAAATCCATTTTACTACATAGCAAAACAAATCAAAACCATCAACACTGCTCACCACTAGAATTGTGTAAGGTTCATGCATTTGAATTTCCAAGTCATTAACTTCAGTACCGACATATTGTGCTAGCAGATCAATGGGTTTGGCTGAAAACAAGACAAGAGAGGCTTAATGCAATCAAAGAACAGAGTGTTCTTCTGTTTCAAGGGAGTCAGGCATATAAGGGTAATTAGAGTAAAAACTTAAAGGGAACACTGACATTTCAAACAGAGCACGTTACCAGTCAGGCAAACCTTTGTACTACTTGCCACTTAATTGAGAGGGTTTTGATATGATTGGTACAAGGGCAAACAGAGAGATGGAGTAGCTCTGTTACTTTTTATCATAAATAGTGTGCCACTGATGGAATTTCTAATGAGAGCAATTATTTCAAAGGAGCATACAAAAGCCACTGAGCTGCTGCAACTACTGCCATTAACCATTTTAACTATAACTTACAGTATACACTAACCAGTTCAGTATAAACAGTATAAACTAACCAGTTCTCCCTTTCTATATTCATCTTTTAATGTTTGGTTAGGTATAAAGATTACATTGTATAACTCGGCGCATGTGCATGTAACCAAAATTCATTTTTTTTAACAGTACAGCCCACAGCTTTACAAAAGTATTTATTGCCTCATAAATTAAATCACTATAATTATCACTATTTACATTTAATATACAATTGCACAGTACCTCTTCCATCCTGAATGCGAATTTTTGAGCGCAGCTTTGCCTGTTCCAAGTGAAACTATTTTCAAATACAAGAAAGATAATAAGCAAAAGTCAGCCAACCATGAAGAAACAGAACACTGAATTCAACATTTTCTTGAGAATAAAATCACCTTGATGGTGTGCTTAGCACTTGTTTCCCAAATAATGTAATGGAAATTGGTTGCAAATGAGCCAGGAATACAGCAAGGGAGTAGCATGTGCTAGCTGAGAGGTTTAGCCCTTTCCAATGAATAGGTAAATGTAACAGCTCTATAGCCAAAAAAAATGTTTCTAAAACTTTGGAAGTTTCTTTTTTTTGGTTTCTTTTTCTTTTAACAAAAAACAAATCAAAAATCACTTTTTTGTCATTTTAATCTTATTAGTTGAAGAGGTGCATTTTAAGCATCAGAGGAAACAAACATTTGACAGATAAAAGTACACGTTGTTCTTAAGAAAAACAATATTTAATTTAATAATTATCATTTTGAAGCTAAACTATATAACTTCAAACCCGCAAGACCCACAAAAAGTTATAACTGAATTATTCCTAATAATACTTTAAAACTATTACACAACGCAATTGCATCATTAAATTTACATGTTATATACCTTATCCTCCTGCTCTTCCCACTCCTTAAAAGACATTGCTTCTTTATCCCTTTGAAGTGTTTCCTATGATGTGTTTGAACCAAAATGTAATGTTTCGAGAGTATGAAAATGCATTTTAACCACACTATGTGTATGCATCTTTTTGTTATTCCATCACATAAATCCAAAGAATTGCCCGAAAATCATGATTCTTGCCATTATAGCTAATAATTATCTTACCCTTTCCTCCTCCCGCATCTGCTTTTCATGTTCCCTTTCCTTGAGAGGACAAAAAGTACAGTTGAAGCTTCCTAGCACTTTATTTAGGCTGTTGTTAAAATGTCCAGAATCTCTGGTTATCATATATTCTTAACTTTGTACACTGTAAAATCAGTCCCACACACTTACAATCAGTTTGTTAACAGTATTTATAATAAATACAATTTGATGTAATAATGACACTTACAATCCTCCGCTTTTTCACTTTTTCCAGTTCTCTCTACAAAACAATTGAAAATAGAAGTCATTTGATAGATAGCATCACAATGAAAAAAAAAAACTTTTTAAAGTAAAGTTGCAAAAAATCTGTTTTCATGACTTATTCAAAATACATTTAATACCAGGTTCAAGTTTGATAATTTTTTCAACTGCTATTATATTCAATTACAACAATTTTGAAGGTTAATACTAACAATTCTTGTCACACCAAATACTACAAGGACCCTCCAGAGTTACTATAAATTAGTTCTAACAGACAGCATCGATTCCATTTGTTTTCAGCATACAAAAACTGACCAATTACTACAACAGATGGAGTGGGATACTCCCTAACCTATAAATGCTGTAAAATGTCCTATATCCCTGGACAGCATGTACAAGCAATTTTAAAAGCACTTTGTTTCTGACCTGCTACCTTAACTTGAGTTTTAGATGATTCTATCATTCAAATTGTTAAAGGAATGATAAGTTGTCTCTTTCTGTTGATATTTCACATAAAGTATGAGGTTTTTTCTATTTATTTTCATTCACTGAGAGAAAAGAGGGGGCTGAGCGCTACAGCAACACTGCATTAAAAAATCCAGGTGCAGAAAATATCTGCTTTTACCTTCTAAAATGAAGTCATTTGCTTCTTAAAATGCACTACTTTGTTCCTTAAACCTTTAACTCCCAAGATCTGATTGTTTATTCTCTCCTTTAGCTGCTATACATTTCCTTGCAAATTAGTTACAAGAATTTGGTATTAGATCAAGATAACAACTTCTACCTGATAAGTTTGAGCATTCTCGTTACCTGTTTGCTGGACAAAGTAAGGATATAATAGTAAGAGAGAAGCTACTTGTTAATCACTTCTAGGAGTTAAAAGGTTAACAAGATAAATTTAATTGTACTTTCTAGAATTGAACAATTCAGTCTCTTGGCTGAGTATGGCATCTTTACCTTAGCTTCATGTTGTCTTAGCTTTTCTATTCTTCTTTGCTCTTCTTCTTTTAAATGCTGTTCTCCATCCTTTTCTCTCTTCTGCAGATCAAAGTAAGTTGCATGTAAAGAAAACAGTGGCTTAATTGTTAGTGTACAGGACTCCATATTAAAAGGTTTGATGTAATGACTTGGTTAAAACATACAGTACATATGATTATGCTGTGTTCTAACCCAAAACACACTCCCCTCAGTGGCATTCTCCAGCCAAACCTTTTGAACAGAGAAACTTTTCTGACAAATTGCCTTATGCTTATACCAGGGCCCAAAATAAAAAAAATTCCTATATCACCCCTCTATACCTAGGAGGCAGACAATGGTCACCAACAGTTAATTATGGATCAATATCGGTATCTGGGCAACTGCCCACCTACCCCTTCCCTAACCCAACATTTACCCCTTCCCTAACCCAACATCAACCCTAACTTGTCAGATACTGATATTGATCCTAAATTATTATACGCCAATTTAAAAGCTACATCTGAATTGTAGCCGTATGGTGCATGCTTTGCATGTGTGTGGTATTTACTAACACTAAATATTTAATTTGGTAATATGAGATACCACTACTCCAATATAAAAAAAGATTAAAGTATGGATAAATAGATTCAAGTGTAGAGTGAAGAAAAATTGGTAAAATACATGTACCTTTTGCCATACAAAAGTTTCAAGCAAATGAGCATCTCCAAATGGATTATCAGTGTTTGTATATCCCTGAGAACAAAAACAGAAAAATGATACGTATACTGTAATAAAACAACAAAGGAAAGAACAATCACATGACACATGAAATTTTAAGTGTACAAACACCTCTGTTTGTGTTGTTTCGTTCTTGTGTTTAATTTTGTTTGCAAATTTTTTGTTCCTTCTGTACATTTATCAACAACCCAACCCTTTTAAAAATGTGACATTAGTCATTGTATCATTATCATTTTCAGAAAATTTCATCCTGGACATGTTGAGCCTGCAGTCTCTTAACCCTTTAACTCCCAGATCAAATTTGTGATCCTCCTTACTGTCAACCATACAATTCTTATAATGTTAGTTTAGAGAATTTAGTATTGGAGTAATTAATTATCCCCAAATTAATATTTTTCTTCATTCTCATCACTTATCTGGTTGATATTATATTGACATTGTGAGGAGAAATTATCTCTTGGTCACTCACAAGAGTTAAAGGGTTAAGGGAAAAATTACCAGATATTCTTCATCCCATCCCATTTCTTTCTTTTTCTTTTTCTCTTTTGCTTCCTGTTGGGATGAAATAGTAATCAAAGTATATATAATTGTAAATCATCTCTCCAACATGAAAACATACTCAGATGGCATCAGGAGAAGGTGTATGTTCTATACCCCTTTCTCAAGTTGCTTTCAGAGAAATACAGTTATGTGAAGATGGTGTTTTACCTTTTTGGCAAGTCTCCTTGCTCGTTTCTCTTCAGGTGTTTCTAGTGCTTTCAAAAGTTCTTTTTCTTTCCTTCAAAATACAAGCACATATTCCAAATCAATAAATTATCACACAAAGCACACTTTGATCCTTTAACCCCAAAGAGTGACTGGCATCTAATTTCTCCTAACCACATCACCCCTGTATGAAACATTAAGGTCATGAGAATAAAGAAAATGATCACTGACTAAAGAAGGTCTTGATAGTTAAACAAATTCTACTTGTCAGTACTATAGCAAATGTAAAGAAAATGATACAGAGATTCTGTATTTTGATGTTGGAACATAAAGGGGTTACATCGAATGACACAACAAAAGACAGGAATATAATGAAAATTCTACAGAGCAGTATGTCAGTATGGTTCACCTTGTGGAAAAACTTTAAAGAAATAGAGATGACACAAAAGGCTCTGTTGAGATCTAATGGATGCATAGAAGTGGCCTTATACAATATATTTATGGAACGTTCTTCTCGACAACAACAAAATGTTTCCATTGTGTAATCAGACAAAAATGTTCCTCGCAAGTGGGATATAAACATGAAATATAATTTTCAAACCTTTAACCTACCTTTTACTTCGTTTCTCCTCTTCTCTGTCGACAGTCTTCTTTTTCGCTACAACATTTTCCCGAGTACGATCTGCTGGCGAAGATGAACGATCTTTGTGCCTGCGTCGTGGAGATCGCGAATGAGTACGGCTTCTGCGTTTTCGACCAGGAGAACGAGATCTGCTCCTACTTCGACGCCTACGATTTTTCCTATCGCTACCAGGCATACTCGCTATGCTTCAAAATAAGAGAAAACGACCACCCTTTTACTCAAACTTCTTTCAGGAAGTCCGCCATTATGTTTTTCAAATGTCAGAGTGAAGCTCAGCAGTGGTAGCCAACACAAACGTAGTACTTCATATAACATGGTTAATTCTTTTTTTTAAGATGGCGGCCTTCAGACATTTCAGGTCCAAAAATATCTTCTTGTCAGGTCTGGTATTTGTTACTGAAAATAATTATTTTGTAATATATTGATATCTTTTGAAGTATCTAGTCAGCGGGTTCGATTTTAGAAGAAAATCTCTCATCGCGTTGTTTTTACCCCAGGTTTATGCAAGTCCTTGTATGGATCGATAACGCATCGCGGCAAAATTGCCAGCCCCTTTTTTCTTCAAACTCAGATCACATGCTGATATGATGCAAAATGTTGAAAATGGCACCTACCATGTTTTTCTTTGTGTAAAGTGCACTGCATTTAATCAGGATTGCTACTTAAGTACAGTGTGGATTCGCTGGAAATATCGAAGTCTTGATTTAACTCTTTTACTTGTAAGAGAGACTAGCATCTAATTTCTCCTTACAATATCAACCCAGAATCAACCGTTAAGGTGCCAAGAATAAAGGAAATGATCACTAATAAAGAAACTCTTGATAGTAAGACAGGTTCTCCTTGTCGGCACCATAGGAAATATGTAGAAACAGTGTGGAGAATATACATACTGATGTTAGGGTGTAAATGATTAAGTGTTATGCAAGTTCTTTTTGTGATGAGATCTTTCTGAGAAAGAATAATAGCTGTCCAGCCTGTCAAAAGAATCAGTGAATCAACTAGAGGGCATTTTTGTCTTTTCTAGATCCTTCAAGACAGGTGATCAAGAAAGGAAAGTGTGGTCAGATTTTCTTAGGAAACAAAGCTGTTAAGGTAACAAATCATTTATCTGGAAAAAGTCTGTCAATGAGGTTAAGGTCTAAAATGGCCCAAGGGAGATTAACCAGTAATATTAATCTATTAGCTGCCAAGGAGACAAAATCACACTTCAAGAAATTCATTTCTAACCAACTTCGGGTTTTTGAGACAAAAATAAAGTGTTTTTTGGTTCCTGTAAGTTACACACTTACTGAAAACAAGTAATCACCACGGAGCTGGAGAAAGAGGTGTTTATGTACCTTGTCTGTAGGGAATTGATATAAATTAGTGACAGTGGATTGTGTTAAAGATGTGCTCTGATTGGCTACTCAAACTCAGAATATCCTTTGCTATTCAAAGTATCCAGTGTGAGATTAAAGTAATAATATTATACTTGTTACTAAAAAATTTGTTAAAATCATCTTTTTTGTGCCCCTCTGATAATTGTATCATATCACCTTGGTAATATCCACCTCTAGCTGGCTATACCTTGGTAAATAGTAGTTAATTACATTTTGGCAGTTGTTCTCGAACATCATGCTAATGTCATGCTTATCGAACCTGAGTCATGTCTTTCCATTCATTTCTCTTTCTTTCCTTGATGGAAACAAGGTAGCAATACAAATTTCACTCAAATCAAGCTTCCTTGCTGTGTAGAACTGTCAACAAAAACTTTCACCATAATTGAAGTCAACTTTTCTTGTCAGTAAAGACCTTTGGTGTTTTATATAACATACAAAATCATACATGGTTGTTTGTAGGTGTGGAATTTTGCATGTAACTCAAAGAAAAATTTGATATTTACACAGGGAATGCTGAACAGGTACTTGAGTGAATCTGCCACCAATGAAAAACCAACTGACCATGAGGATGCAGCAGAACTGCCAGAGAGTGAGTCCAGTGGTAAAAGATCAGTTGTTGATCTTGGAGACCTTCATCCTGTAAGTGCAAAGTTGTATGTAATAACCCTACAGATAACTTAAATTGCACCAGAGAGAAGATGAACAGATGAAACACTTCCATGCAATTGATTGTGTTAGACAGGGTAGCCTATTGTTCACCACATAAGATGCTGGTTTTAGAGATGTGACATTCATGGGCAAGACAATTTTCCTGGCACAGTGACTCTTTCCACCCCAGGAATATAAATAGTTACATAGTAATCCTGATGTAATTCTTTGGGATGACCTGCAATGGATTTGCAATACTCCTAGTTGCTTAACTCCAAGCACTCTAACATCAGTCTGCATATTCTCATTACTTTCCTCCATAAAGCTATTTGATATTAACAAGGAGAATTGGTTTGACAATCAAGAGCTTCATTAGTTGGCAATCATTTCCTTTATTCTCACGACATCAATGTTTGTTTCATTGGTGATAAAGTTTGGAGAAATTAGATGTTAGTCACCCTCTGGTGTTAAATGGTTCAGATCTATTAATTGGACTAATTTCCCAACAGATGAGCCACCAGTGTAAGCTGACTTAAACTTACCCTTTTCTATCTTTTATTTAGAATTTTTATCATTTTACTAAAATATTTCACACAGAGTAAGATCTATAAGAGCTTTAGATTGAAACTTTCTTAAATTTATCTTTTGTTTATCTTTTTTTTTTATTTATCTTTTTCTTGGTTATTCTTCAGGCTGATCACATGAAGTCCAATATTGGTCAATTTTACACCATCCCACAGGACATTTCTAGTAGAGTTCTCTCCTACTTCTTCACAAAGAGATTTCAAACAGAGGTACATATAACTCTGAGCTTTTTATATGTTTTTTCCTGTTTTTGTTTGCTCCTCTAGATTAGATGAAACCTTTGTATAATTTCTTGGTTATTTTTTTATTTCCAGTTTGAAATGGCAGGCAGCACAAGTTTGATGATAAGAAGCCCTGCTCTTGAGGTGATACAGCATCTGAAAGACTTACCAGAAAGGAGCCATCCTTCACCAAAGTTTATTTTCTGTATCTTTTCACAACTCTTGTTGTAAACTGTAGTCCCTGTGATATGTGGTCTCTATGAATCAAAGTCAAAATCCTTTAACTCCAAGAGGTGATTAACATGCAAATTCTACCCATAATTTCCATATATTATCCAGCAAACTGGAGATCAAATTCTTGTAACTAGTTTACAAGAAAATATGTAGCAGCTAGAGGGGAGAATTAAGAATCAGATCTTAGATAAGATTTTTGTTGTTGGCTTGTTATCAGTTCTTTTCTTTAACTATATTAAAATAGATGGTGATGATGGACGTGGAAAATCTTTATCACTTATTCATGTTCTCCATTATTGTTTTTCTGCTGGATGGTTCATTCTTCCTGTACCAAGTGGTAAGATTTGTGTTCTGGTATGTAATTAATATGTCACAAAAGGTGGTATGGATAAATGTGTTTATATTCATCAAATAAGGGTTCTAAACTTTGAACAATGGGAAAAATGGCCTTTCATTTGATTGGCAGAGGAATGGCCACAAAACAACAATATTAGTTTTAGTTGATAAAGTCAATAAGATGTTATTTTAATTATGCTGAAGTAAATATTGTAGTTTATTAAAATAACTGAAATTTTTTAATGTCAACTTAAATGAATTGATCATTTAGTTACCTAATAGGGTTTTTTCCAATTTAGCAGAAGTTCCACAGAAGTGGAACTTACCGATAATAAAATGCTTAGTTAAACCCAAACTTACTGACACAACAACCACAAATAAAAACATCATCACTTTGTTATTGAATTTATTACCAGGACATGGAAAGAATGGAGGGAACTTCCACTAAATTGAAAAATACTAATTTTTACCTTCCACAATCCTTTTTGTCTTTCTTTGAGCTCCTTTTTAGTTGTTTTAATGATATATTTTTCTTTTCAAGCATAAATGCCATAGGAATAATTGAGGGTTGAACAGATTGTAATAAGTTTAATCAATCATTCATGCACCATCAAAATCCAGGTAAACCAAAAAATTAAAAGCAATCCTCTAAAATTAGTTAGTTGCCATTAAGTTGCCTCTAGCATTAAATAATGTATTTGTTCATCAAGTAGAAGGTTCTAGTCTAATTGCAAGCATGATTCTTATTGCAGTATTTAGCTGGGTACATGGACCATCTGAATTGCAAGTGTCAACATATCATGCAGATAGATTTGACCAACCAAAGCCAGCAAATTCCTGGCTTCAGATGTGCAAAGCAATCAATGGCAGGGCCCTTGCTGAGGTAAATTGACAGAGAAGGAGACAAGCACTTTTTCACTACCTTGGTCCATGTTCTGATTCCTACCCTTTGTGGCAACAATGCAAAGAGATTTACTTGTACCACTTTGGGTGATTTACTGTAGCTGTTCTTGAGGAGAAAAATCCTTCATGCTTTTGGCAACAATTGATGTTCAAATGACTTAGAGTATCTAAAAATCATATATGTGAACTGCGGGTTAAGAAATGAATATGAAAGCAATCTTCACAGTTGTAATGAACACTGCTTATAGTAAGCAGTAGTGAAAACAAGGCCTGAAAGAAAAAAATTTTCTTATTTTCTCTAATGTTTAAGTAGTGTTCATTACTTTGAAGATCGTTTTCATATTCAATTGATGTTTGTTTTTTAAAAAACTGGGCCTTTTACTCTGGTAAGGCAGTATCTAGTCAGTGGATGAAAAGTGAGGTCTTTGAAAGTGCATATGCACTGAAGTTAGACTTCATAATCATTTCACTGTCAAGATCTAGGTACGAATTCTCAGCAATGTCTGTTATGTTTTTATAGTAATTTTAACTTTGAGAATTTAGTGTTTGGTCAAATTATTCCCCTTAGTTAGTATTTTTCTTTCTTTTCATCACTTCTCTGCTTGAAAATGTATCATTATTGGTGGGAGAAATTCCTTTTTGGTCACCTCTGGGAGTGAGAGGGTTAAATCTTTTCAACATGTCTAAGTTTTATGGCTTCATTTCTTTTTCAGGTCCAGTTAAACAATCAATATCTTGTTGGCAAGAAAGATGTAATAGAAAAAGGAGAGCCACTAGGAAAAATTGTAGATACCGTAAGAAGACATTTTTTTGTATTATCAAAACTATAACAAAATTCTCGAACGTAATCTGTTATCACCAGCCCGATTTGAGCATTAATAGGACGGTGTACGCGTCTTGCCTCTAATTGGACAGTGTAATAGGACAGTCAAAGGGACAGTTAACACGTCATACTTGTATAAATGGACAGAACGCGCTGTTTTCTCGCATTTCGCCGAGTTAACTGTCTTTTTTTTTTAATGAAAACGTACAACCGATGTTTAATTTCCTTCTCAGATTCTGCCTAGTTTTGATTAATTAGTAACAGGACTTCGTTTCGTCCAATTCTGTCGAATCTCGTCGAAGCCTGGATTCTCTTTATGTTTCTTTCCTCCATTGCTTAAACTGCATGTCATTTGCTAGGATCATGGCTTTATTTGATTTTCTATCCGTAAGCCAAATTGAAGTTGTTTCATTAAACAGAAAAGGTTGGTCCCTTCTTTTAAGCACAGAAAATTACCTTTGCGTCTTGTGGGACTCTAGGTATAAAAATTGGGTTAAAAAAATCACTGGGGGAAGATCCGCCAGTTTTAGCTGGGGCACTGTATGTCATGTCACGCCTTTAGACCAATTGTGTGCAAATAAAGATATTCGAGGGATTGTGAAGTTAAGTCTTTTTACATCTCAGGGCCTTAGGAGAGCAAATTTTACCTCTGATGCTGTAGGCATATTACTGAAAGAAATAAGGAGTAACCCCAGGTTGGTGTGTTAACTAATTCTTACGCCTCTTCTACTGTAAGCTAGTGTACATGTACCTTAGCGATAACACGCTAGAGTCAATGAATAGGTCACGAAGTTTGTTCTCTCATGTGTCATATGGTACCGATATAACGCGGGAAAGAAAAAGCTTGTAGAATCTACATTTTCTTCTTCCCCTTTCAGTTTGCGAGTGCTATTTGCTGTGAACGAGTTCAATGGATTTTTCTTAAAAACCACCCTCAAGGATGTCAAACAAAAATGGGTAAGACAGTTTAACCCTTTAAACCCTAACATTAATATTTATATTCTCCATACTGCTCTCTGTACATTTACTAATGCGCTGACAAGGAGAATTTGTCTAACGATCAAGAGTTCCTTTAGTGGGTGATCATTTCCTTTATTCTCATGACATTAATATGTGATTCAGTGGTGATATTGTAAGGAGAAATTAGATGCTAGTCACTCTTAGGGGTTAAAGGGTCAACAGATAAGTACAGATGTGGTATGAACTCTGTCTAATCCTTGGATACTTCGTCGAGTAACAGCTAGAAACATGGAGATCTCAGAACATCAAGCCCAACCCTTCACTGACTAAACAGAAGCACTGTGCAATAATCTCTTGCCCTCTGCGCTTTGATGATGATTCCTTGTGGTCGTTTTTTTCCGCCTTTTACTGAAGATTAGGTGGTTTGGGTAAATTTCGACAAATTTTCACAATACTGGTGAACTTACACCGAAATTGATCCTTGCCCACTATGAAAGAAAGAAAATTTCTCCTCTTTGGGCGGAGACAAAAGTAACTGCTGAAAATTTGCCCACGTTAAGTTTGATTTGCTCTACTCCTCGATGTTCATCGATGTCATCTGTTTGACTGCATTTATATGGTCCCACAGTACTTTTTAAGGTCTCCCTTAACGGGAAGGAGTTCGTGGAAGATTATCTTTAAATTTATTTTCCCTTTTTTCGGGCTAGATAAAACCCAAGAGGCTGAGTTTGGTACATCACTTTACAGAACTCCTTCATCCTACTGAAGGACTGGTAAGCAATAAGAAATGGAATCTGCATTTTTTGTCAGTGATTTTGCCATTTGCTCACGCGCAGAACGCTGGTTTCATAAAATCCAAATTTGTGCAGCCATGCGACCACGCATTTGGTGCACAAACTTAAAGACGGTTACCCATCGACAAACGAACGGTTTCGCCAAATGCGTATAGGACAACTCCCTTGGGCAGACGATCGTCGATAGCTTTTTTATTTTTTCGCCAAAGAGAAACGAAATTGTATGTAGTAAAATTTAACAATCTGACGAACGGTGTAACGCTTGTGGTAGCATGTAAGTAAGAACACACTCAAAAAGTATCAATGAACAGAACATAAATATTTTTGTTCATTTTTTTTTCCTTCAGAAAAATGGAGCTATGGTGTTCGCGTTATCACGCACAGGAATGTTGAGAAGTGACATCAAGTCTTATGAGATACCAGACCTCATTGGACAGGTGAGAAGGAGACACACCTTTGATCCCAAGATCTCATCAGTAATTCTCCTTACTGTCTGCTGTATAGTTCTTTAAATGTTAGTTCAGAGAATTTAGTATTGGATCAACTATTAACCCCAGACTGATATTTTTCTTTATTCTCGTCACTTATCTAGTTGATATTGTATTGATATTGTAAGGAGAAATTCCGTCTCGGTCACTCATGGGAGTTAGAGGGTTTATGATCAACCCATTGCACCATTATTGACCGTTGTATTTCCACGGGCCCGCTGTGTTTTCGCAGGCCATTTCCGAACTATCTTCGGCTTCTGTTTCAAAGTCGAGTGTTTTCATTCACATGCAAATTTAACTCACTTTCATACGAATGGTTGAGCACCAGGCCTAGTTTTGAAAAAGAGGGCCAGAGGTAATTCGGAAATGGCCTAAGGAAAAACAGCGGGCCTAAGGAAACACAGTGGTCAAACGTTGGGCATGCGTCTCGCTGCTTTTCAATTGATGGGACCAAACGTGTACCTGAGCATTAGATAATCGTTGCAAAATTATAACGGATGTTGTTCTTATCAACATAAAGGAAAAAAAATTGATCCTTGCGCATAGGGAATATCGCACTTTGCAATAAGGGTGCTCCCTAATAGACACCTTTGAGCTTTTTTTTAGATGTGGTGCTTATTCGGGGGCGGCGAATAATAATATTTTTGCTCGCACATGCGGCACGTTATCGAGAGCGGCGCATCGAGTAATTACGCCCTATACTTTTGACATTATTTTGAGATAACATATACCACAGCCTTGAAAATTCTCGACTTATCCGATGATTATTAATAATAATTCAGATATTCTAAATATTTATCGAAGGCATCATGTGTTCTTCTATCCAACATAGAGGGGTTTAACAGCAGTCCAGGATTCCATTAACATCGAGGTTCCCCGTTACTCTAGAGAAGAACTCGAGTCTTGTCTTCAGTTTTACAAGGAGAGAGGAATTCTAACAAAAGGTAAAATTGCTTAGTAGAAGAAAAAGTGGAACATTTTTTATTCTCCACTCGAAATTAAAAGGCTAGGAGAAGAAACGCACACTGTACCTATTATTTTTTTTTCTTTCAATGAACTCAACTCACATTTTAATGCATATGTTTTACAACTTGCAAGGTCCCAGGTAACGAATTTTTATGCTAAATAATCTCTGTTTGGCTTTTTATTTCTTTTCACTTTTTGGCTTTTTGCATATTGTTACGTGTGTCTTCTTCATTCAATGAACGCCTCAAAAAAAATTTAGCAATATTGTTGAAGAAAGACTTTGTATTTCTTGAGTATCTCGACTAATTATCGATACTGTCTCTTAGACAGCTGTGCATTAGAAATTTCTTTTTTTTTCCTTTTATTTCAGAATTAAACTCTCAGCTTATAAAGGAGATCGCCTTTCTCACTGCTTACGAGCCACCGATTGTAAGTCACTTGTGTAGGAGATTCTGAACATTTAAATGATCATTTGTCCATAAGTAACCAAAGCAAATTGTAAATAATAAAATAAAGCTTGAAACTTCAATACTGTTTGGTATATTTTGACGTCATACTTATATAATGTATTCTATACCTTCCTTTAAAAAAAAATTATAACAAGCATCACTTTTGGTGCCTGAAAGGCTCATTTACTAGCAAGACTGAAATCTTCAGAAACCTTTGAAGATACCTCGGAAATATTCGCATAACTTCGGGGTAGTTTACGGCTTGCTTTCGTAAATCTTCGGAAATTGTTGCCGTAGTTTTCGCATTGTTGATGAAAGAACACAAAGTGACGAGAAAAGCTGCGTCGTGACTCTTTATCGTAAAAAAGGGACCAAAAGTGTTCCGTTGCCTAAATTCACGGGAAGTTATTTGAATTAAATATCATGTTGCTGAATTATAGATGATTTTCGACTAATTCGAAGCAAAGCGGTTATTTTTTTTTTGAGAAACTACCGCGCTGTCGCAACCGGGTGAACGAATATCCAAAAAGATGACTGAGCAGTTGAGGGTTTTCTCTTGATTAGCTAATCGTATTGTGAAAGGACAGAAGCTGTCACCTCAACTATATGTGTCCATCATATTCCCTCTTCTCCTTTTATCACTGGTGACACAAGGCGCCAAGTATTCTCAGAAAAAACCGTATTGCATTTACCCTTCAGTTTTTTGGTGACGTGACTGAACATCTGCTTGCAAAATGACTTTCAAAGGACAAATGCTAAATTGCGATCGGGGGAATTGAGAAATCCTTGACGCTCGTTTGTTAGGTTGTCTACCTATATGTATAGGGTTAAGGTTAGGGTAAGGGTTAGGATTTGTAATCCGAATTGTTTTCTGTTGAGTACAACAAACAAGCAAATCCAAAACACAAACAAAAGCCGCAGAGAGGGGGTTTGGAGGGATGAGTCAACCATCATGGGATCATAGTGAAATTCTGGACGATCCGTCCCTCGTTCTCTCCGGTTTCTCTTATTAATTCCCTGTAGTGTCACTATCTTTAAAACCAGCGGATCCAAGTTGTGGGGGAGGTCGGGTAAAATTTCTTTGATTGATTGTTGTTTGTTATTTAGGTGGAAGGGGGCAGCCGTCAAATACACAACAGAATAAAAATTTTTGCTCGCTACTTAGTACCTATTATTTTATTTTGATCATCTTAAAATGTAATTTTCTAAACTTTAAACATCTAAATTTTTTTCTAATTTTGATATTGTTATCTTTAAAATGAAAATTCTCAACATTATTTGTTTTAAGGTTCGCAAAGCAACTGACGCACTCCTACTAAATGCCTTTATTAAATGCTTTTTTCCCAAGGTTTAGGAGAATAGTTTAGCAATCATCACTTGAGATTGTTTGAGTTTTCACTTAGAAAAAAAAAACAAGAATATACTTCTATTGAAGCATATTTCGTAATCATCCGGTCTTTTGCAGGTGTTTTTTCATTGATTTTTTTCCTTCGAGCTTGAATGAGTGTCGATAACTCCTAATAAAGATGTTCCTGGGGCGAATTGCACACCATAATAAACCTATTTTGTGGGCAGAGTTCTCATAGGTCCAATTACAGCCGCGAACGATGGCAGTTATAGACAGCACAGGCCATTTTTATGTTAAATTCATCGAGCCGAAGCGAGTTGTAAACAAAAATTTTGTTTTGATTGCTGGCATTGTTTATTTGGTTTAAATAGATCTCGTGGTTTGTACGAATTTTTGTGGTATATAATTTTATTTCTTAAAATACTGCTTGTTGAACGGTTCTCGGAAATTCTGTTTTGAATTTTAAAGAATATAAACCATTGGGCGCCAAAATTCCTTATTATAGAGAGTTTTAATCATACAAGTCCCGAGGCAGTCTTTTGAGATGTTAATAATGCTGTAAATTATTTTCCTTCGGTTCATTTACATCTTGATAAGGCGATGAAGTGAATGTGGGAAAGATTTCACACGCATTGATGTTGGAAAGGCTCTTTCGAACAGTAAATAAAGGTGAAAAGGAAAATCTTAGATTTAAATGAAATTTTAATCAGGCAAAAATTCAAGCGTAAAAACAGACAGATTGAGCTTCTCAACGCTTTATGCACGCTATTTAATTAAACAGCGACGTTGGTAGCCCGGCTGAAATCGATCAAAAACCAATCTTTGTTGACCATTGGCCATCCAGCTTACCACATCTCATTTTATCAGGGAAGATATCTTCGGATAGTTTTATCGCTGACGGTTTCGAAGGAAACTCAAAGAAGACAGGTAAGTAGAATTGTTCCAGATTTTTAAAGGCAGCAAATCGCGTGTATGAACGAATAACTTTATGAACGTTCGTTTCTTGGCCACAGACGCATAAACAGTTGGGGTTCCGCAGAGAAACGACCGCAAAAAACGATGCTTCCCCACAGTTTAACACTTCAACATTGCTTCCTGTCGATTTTCGCGTTTAAAGTAATATTGGTGACAATGAAGTATCAAAGTAAGTATATCGTAGACGTAAGTAAGGTGCTTCGGTACAGTACATCACAAAATATAGAAAACCTGTGTACATTCCTTGTTTGTATGCTAAGTATGGCAAGTGCAAATTTCTAATTAAGTGAATGCTTCTAAGTCTAAGTTTTCTATCCAGTTTTACTAAAAGTTTAGAAACTTAAAAATGTGGTTTCAAGGAATCATTGAATTTGACCTGTCTCATTTGCCATATTACAGTTTACGTGTTTCTAGTTTATTGTTCATTCTTTCGCCTTTGTTTTCACAGTTGTAAATGTAAGAAAGCGTTTTTATTTTAGAAACACAAAGCTGAGCTTCTTTGGTGACTAATTCTTTCGAAAGATGTAACAGAGCTAGGCTCTCCTTCTGCTACATCACCAGACAGTATGTCACTAATTTGCATACTTTCCGCAATCTTGCATGATATTTTGATACTTGGTTACAAAATCCTAAGGTTCAGAACAAAATTTTGGAACAACAGAGGGGTCTAAACAACAGAGAATAGTATGGCTCTGTTCACCCAGATATTTACGGATGAGATCACGCAAATTCAAGAGTAAACTGCAACGGTTACCTGTCTAACTATCGGCTCGAACTGAACCTTAAAACAGATTGGCTAGCTACGACTAAACAAGAAAAATTTTATAAGCGACAAAAGAGAAATTTCGTTTGCGTCAACTACCGAGTGAAATAGAAACTTGTTAAAACGAGCCGTGACTTGGTTAATCCTACATGCGAATAAACAGCTTTAAACTTGGCTCTAAGTGATGTTGTGATATTTTTTAATGATATTCACTTCGATTCTTCATGATCAGCTCGACTTAGTGTGAATAGAGCAGCTTGCAGCCTTCTTCAGTTAAAGAGCTGCAATATTGGGATTCCTCTGTGAATGCAACAGATTCGTTTTAAAAATCACTATAGAAACGCAATATGTAGGTTACTGTCGGCTTGCTCAAGTGTTGAACGTTTTCCTAATTACTGGAGACTTTCCCAGCCAAATGATGTCTTATTTCGCGAAATCCACCGAACCCTCGTGGTCAAATTTTTTCTTATTTTTTTTCACTTTCTTTTATGTTCTCAGCTACTTACACAGCATGGATACGATTTTAGCCGTGTTTTTAATCGTCGTGCGGTGCCCCTTGGAGAGTCAGGGGCAATCTGAACTTTCCCGATCAGATTAGCAAACAACGTGGAGTTGCTAGGAGACTAGAATCTTTCAAAGTATTTGGCCCGTAGATGTTTTTTATTTTCTTCTGTGAATTAAATCAAAACCTGAAGAAATTAGTTTCGTGCCGTTTAATGTTTCCTTTTATGATGCAAATCGTTTTAAGCGCATGAGGGTTCAAAATTCTGCGATCTTCGAAAGAAATTACGGAAATGCATGATAAGTTAGGGTTTTTCATTGGAATTTTCAGGTGATCTTAGAAAAAGCATTTGTCATAAACGAAATAAAAGCCGCTGCGATTTTTGTTGGGGTAATTTGTTTTCAGTGCATGCTTAATAATTGCTAGTTTTCTGCAAACGACGTGATCGTTTTGGAGTACTCACACGCAAAGCTGCTTTTGGTTCCAAAACCCCGTTCATTGACACTGGGTTTGCTTGCTCATACAAATTGTAAATTGCACCAATATGGAGATATGGAATCAAATCACTGATGAAAAGACTCGTTGGAAAATCTCCCATTCGCTCAACACAGCAACTCACGTTAAATATTAATTAATGTGACAAAATAAGAGGGGCATTTTTAATTGCTGTAGACTACACGGAACAATTGAAGAAAATTTGGGTCGAATGAGATGATTCATGCAAGAACAAGTTTGCGGGGTAAAGCAATCAGCAGTTCCCATAAGTGTGTGGGTAAAAATTATTTGTTTACAAGAAACTGAAAGGGGAAATCATATGCAAACAAATTGTATATCTCTTGTCGATGTAGATCTCATTAAGTTCCCCAGCTGCTGAGAGAAGGTGGATCAGATTGACAATTTATGATAAATTGCTTTCCAAAATTAGTTTTTTCTAAGATTTTAATCTACAAAACAGATTGGTTCGTGAAGTGATGTTTGTTTGAGTCGTGTAGAATCACAGAATTATCGATCATCTCGAAAGCATGTTGAATTGCTTCTCAGGCAATGGAATCAAAATCTGAAGAAAGATTGCAAAGGTTTATTTTTCAAACTATCTCAGTATGTTATCTTGCACTAAGTCTTGAAGAGGGAAGAGCCAAAGATTCAAATACTTACCACTCATCAGTGACAAAGATCGAAGATTGACAAATATATACCCCGAAAATAGCTTTTTTAGAACTTTTTTTTTTTATCACTGTGCTTGTGCGACCATTATGCTATGAATTTCCCTCGTGTTCCTGATTATTCAAGTATTCTTCCGTTAAATGCTATCTATTATCAAAAACTGTGCCCTTCTTTCGTGAAAAAGTTGCGTGTCTGCAGCTGTTTTGAAAGATTAAATTTAAAATCACATTGACATTTTTCATAAGAGGACTTTTAATGTTGCATTCTACCATAAAGTAACTCCACGTTTAATTAGATCAACTGACAAATTGGGCAAAAAAAGCGTTCTTCCCTCTAGCATTTATTGCACTTACTAAAACAACAATGAAAAAACATTCACTTCAGCTAATTTTGCTTTGTTCGCAAGCTCAGTAGTTCTTACTTTCTCTTTGTAGGTTGTCATGCTCAAATAAACAGAACAAAAATTGAGCAAAGTCTGATAAAGGCTCTCTTTAAAAATTATGATTCGGAAGGAAGACCAGTTTTGAACCTGTCAACACCAGTTGTAGTCAAGTTTGGATTAGCCTACAGTAATCTTCAAAGTTTGGTAAGTGTGGCAAGTTGTAGATTGTTCGGGTTTAGTTTTGAATTTGCTGCGCTTTTCTCTTTCGTTTTCATCATTTGAGTCTTTTCATTTTAAGACTTTCTAGAATTAATATTACGCCTCAGTTCCTCTGTTCCGCGGAAACCGTGATCCATTCCATTCTATTTACTTTCATCCTACGAAAATCTCATCTCTCTCACAATCTACAATGTGGAGTCTTTCCGCTGCCCCTTATTTCCATTCTATTTCGTGTTTTTGGATAACAATGTTTTTTTCGTTTTTTGTTTTTTGTTTACAGTTTCGTTAATGTTGTCAGGGTCATCATAACATCTTGTTTCTCTCAAGTGTTAAATTCATGGTTACTGCGCTTTTCGATTATTTCGCAACCAACTGCTGTGTTTGTAATCCATCCTTTTGACAAAATAAACAAAACAACTTCTGATAATTGAAAAAGCTCTTTTGTGGAATTGTAACTTGAGTATATGTATAAACAGCTTGTTGTAAACCAATTCCCCTGTGGGTGCCGGTATAGTCACGATATAATTTGGAAAAAATTGCCGAAGGCAGAACTTTAGGCACTCAAGCATAAGAGCTATCGTATTTCGCGCTAGCAATAACATCTGTGTTGGTGCAAGGACTAAACGTCTTTTTCGAATTGTCTTTTTTTTACTTAATGTAGTTTACACGTTCTTGTAGCTTTGTTAATTAGTCTTCAAATGCGTGCTCCCCTGTTGAAAATTGGATTTTGGACGCGATTTGTACCTTTATTTTATCGGATTACGTAATCGAACACGTGGCTTTTGAGATCGGAATCTCGTGCCTCGTGCGGCATGCGCCTTTCTTGTATCATTTGCATAAAATAGAGGTAAAGTCGGACAACTGTTGAACTCTCTACCTCACATAAGGATAAAGTCTTTGAAAGTTCTGGGAATAGTTTCGTTTCACATACTCTCTTTGTTTCTTATGTTCAGGTTCGATTTCTGCGTCTGTTCTTGTCCAGTGTAGGTACAGAGTGTTTTAATCACAATTGTCCTTTACAGCTTGGCTTTGCCTCGCATCGTTTCACTTTTTTAAATCGTTTGGTTTGTGTAGTCGATGAAATAAATTAGGCGCGTATAGATACAAAACTACAACGTGTTTCCAGTAGAACTAACGATCGTCATATGGGAGAGATACAAAAACAGACTTCACATACTGAAGATGTTTCTAGGCTGAAGCCAACGATAAGCAAGCAGTATGACAGGTCCTTTAATGGCCTTTAATGCTCCGCGAAAAAATCGTTTTTTTTAATCTAAAATTTATATTATAAAAAATCGATGCCTGTAGGTAGGGTCAGATATAATATTCTCAAAAATTCGAGTATTATGCTTCGGAGCTTTTTCTGAAAATACAACGTTATGCCAAAATTGCATTATGCTCCATTAATTAACTCAATCTAGAGATTTTTAGAGCACTTCAACCCCTTATCTCCCTCCCTGCCACCGACAGGTAAAACCTACTAGAGATGAAAGACTTACTGCACTTCAAAGACAACACTTTATTGGACTCAATTCTCAGGCTACACATATACGGCATTTGAGAGGTATATGCCGAAAACGACCCTGCAATTTTCATAATCGATAAAGTACTAGAAATGCAGGTGAACGCGTTTATGTGTATGTTTTTTTAGTCATTTTGCCGGCACTATGCTCGATTCTGTGACTATAGCATCATGCCCAAAATTGTGCCGGCTTAATCTGTCTGAGCCTACCCGTAGATATCCTGAAAATCGGTGCGCTGTGCTCCATGCGCACCGAGCCCCCATCGAGGAGGGAGATCTAATGATCAAGCAGAAGAACAAAGCATTTCCGTGTTCACGTTTATACCTGAGTTAAACTGACATATCGAGTTTTGGTCTGCAGGATGAAAAGAATCAAGTTTTGACAAGTAACGTTTGGATAAGACAGGTAAAGTAAAAACGTTTACATATACCCTCTTTAGCGCGCTCTAACCACGGAGATTAATCTTCTACAATGTCTACCGCAATAAGCATTGTTAACGTTATGTAAACAGTTCTGTTATCTTGACCCTTCTTAAGTGTAGTTTTTTTATAGTGTTTTACAAGTATCTCAAAGTATAAATGAAGCAGTTGTTTTTGTTCCTGTTCTTTGCAGCAATGGCACGATCCTTGGCTGTCCTGGGACGCATCAAAATACAATGGTCTCAGCTCTATCAACATAAGTCCCAACTTGGTGTGGAAACCTGATATTGTTCTGCATAACAAGTGAGTTGTAATTCAGAGCTTTCCCACCTTTAACAGTTTTCCCCAAACTCCCCTGTCGGGTCTCCGCGTCAAAGACGGCAAGAGGAAAGGAAAAAGCCCCCAAAATTCTTGAAATAAAATATTAGGATCAGATAGGTGGGTTCCAATATGAACCGTTCGTTCATCCTTAAAGAGCAATTTTAGTTGAGTATCCAAAGACATCCATGTTTGCATCGGTTTACTTCGCCACGCTCTTTGATTGGTCCAGAAAATTCGCGCCACCCCTTCAACCAATCAGATCAAAGGGAAAACCAGTAGCCACTTGATCACAAGCGTATTCCCGACACCGCTGATTGGCGGTTATGACTACACAGCTTTACCTTGGGTTGTATTTACGCTACGCAAATCAAAAGCGCTCATTACGTTATGCATCTGAGCAATTTCCAAACAGGATCTTTAGTTATATAGGAACCGAAAATGCTCACAGCGTCTTGCATTTCTGTCCAAAGTGTCAATGAAGAAGGAGACCATGGCGAGCAGTATCTGTTCGACACAAAGATCATCGTCAGCAGTGACGGTACAGCCACGTGGTTGTCCCCAAATCTCATCAAAAGTTCGTGCAAAATCAACGTCAAGTATTTCCCTTGGGACATACAGACATGTTACCTCAAATTCGGCTCATGGACTTTCAATGGCTTCAAACTTGACCTGGATTTCTACGGAGAAAAACCTGGTGCGGACTTGAGTACTTTCACACTAAATGGTGAGTGGGATCTGTTGTCAGCGGACGCGACGAGGAACGTGGTTTATTATGGATGCTGCGTGGAACCTTATCCAGACCTCACGTTCGAGATAAAAATAAAGCGGCGTACCTTGTTCTACGTGAACAACTTGATTATGCCGTGCATCGTCCTAGCCCTTCTCACAGCAACAGCGTTCCTCTTTCCGCCTCAAACGGGCGAGAGAATATCTCTTATGATCACCATTCTACTTGGTATGACTGTTTTTATGATCGTAGTGATTGAAGCCATACCGTCTACGTCAGAGGTGACTCCTCTTATAAGTACCTACTTCTCTGTAGTCATGATCGAGATTTCCCTGGGTCTCCTGTGCACCTGCATTAGTCTCAACATAGAGCATCAACATCCTAAAATGGAACTCACAGGATGGACACGGTACATCTTGTTCGAGGTACTGGGTCCTATTCTGTGCAGCAACTCTTTAAAGAGACTGAAGAGGAAACAGCTTAAAAATAAAGTAAAAAATGAACCAATCGAATGTTACGTGAAAGAGAACCGCATCGTCCCCGACGATGACAAAATCGTCGTTACGAACATAAAGTCGCAAGAGGATGTGAAAAACACTGTTAACGTGGAAGAGAAGGAGGTTAAAGTGGCGGGTATGGAAAAAGTCTCCAAGTTCATAGATCGGGCTTTGTCTGAAGATAAGCGCAAACTAGAATGGCATGTTGTTGTAAACGTTATTGACAATTTCTTTTTTTTTCTGTTTCTTCTGACCATCGTCATTTCTTCGCTGGTGGTACTCGTACAACCGAAGCCAGAGAGCTGAAAATTTGTTGGTCATTGCCTAGACGTAATATATAGAACAAGCGTCATTTCCTTAAGTTTTCTGGGCGGGCAGATGGAGGCAAGTGCAGGGCTTGTGCGAGGAAAGCCCGACGAGTGAGTCACGCAATGAAGACCGCTCATTCCTCGCGCATAACTCGCGTTTGACACGCGCATGAATTTCGCACTGAGCTCACTCCACTCGCCCGAAGAATCGCGAGAGAATGACATTTTTTGCGAAGGTTATTCTTGATAACATACATTAAGGGATTACTTGTGCATTAAGACTTTTCAATGAATGCTATATGGGAAGAGAACTCGGTGGATTGTCATTCCCGTAAACGTGAATGTTAGTCAATTCGCAGTCTTCCGAAATCTTGAGACCACATAATTGCAGGAAAGAGTTGTAGTGACCTCAAGCCATAAGTTAGTCTTAAAGGACCCTGGTTTGCAAAACAGCGGTATATTTTAACATTTTACAATGGAGCGGAGGCACCCGCGAGGCAAGCACGCAAGAGGAGGGACGCGACCTCGCGTGACACTAGCACTCTAAAGTTGCCTTACGCTTGCTTCCGCTCTCCTGAAAGAACGCGTAAAAGATAAGCAGCCCTAAAGGATCTTAAAAGGACCCCTTCGATTTAAAAAAAGAACACAAAGTTTCGTTCTACATGTCTCAGGGCGTAAATCATCCGCAATTGTAACTGTCAAAATTATTGTAATATTTTCCAGTCTTTCGCATACTCCTCAAAACATAAGGGAAAAGTTTTGTACCAAACACCTTTTGACTAAGAATGCAATAACCTTAAGATCAATCTGCATCTCACTGATATTTTAAGAGAGGCTGGTGTTCATAAAAATGGGAAGAAGTACTAGTGTAAAAAAGAGGATTAAGACGTTTCATTGTAACTGTGGTGTTCCTAGCCGAACAGATTGCAAATTAAATTATTCATAGCTTAAACTATTTGTGGAAAGCGTGACGCTTTTGTAGACAATACTTTATAAATGACGGGAAGCTCTCAGCGCCAACGATGCAATTTTTCGGGCACCTGTTGGTTTCTAGTACTAGATTTTAAACAATGAAGGGAGGCTCTCAGCACCAACGATGCTGAGAGAGAGGCTGAGAGAGAGGCTGGTGTTCATAAAAATGGGAAGAAGTACTAGTGTAAAAAAGAGGATTAAGACGTTTCATTGTAACTGTGGTGTTCCTAGCCGAACAGATTGCAAATTAAATTATTCATAGCGTAAACTATTTGTGGAAAGCGTGACGCTTTTGTAGACAATACTTTATAAATGACGGGAGGCTCTCAGCGCCAACGATGCAAGTTTCTCGGGCACCTGTTGGTCTAGTACTAGATTTTAAACAATATCGCAGGTTTCGGAAAGCACCATGAAAAAGTCGGCTCGTAAAGAAAAATAAGGATGGCGAGAAGAAAAATAAACATTCTCTTAAAAGAAATTTTGAGCGCTGAGAAATTTCCTTGTCTAAACGCTAAACTATTTGACCCGTCCCTCCCCTCCCCCTCCCCCCCCCGCCCCTTCTTTCTTCGTACGATCTACTCTTTCAAGTCGTTCCAGGCTCCTTACATTTAACGAATCCAAAATGACAAACATGTCGCAGAGAAAGTTACGAAAGATAAACTTAAGTTAACTATTGCTTACCCGCTACTGTCATAACCCCCCCGTTCCCCTCCCACCCTTCTTCTCTCCTCTCCACTCCACCCTTCATCTTCTTGATGTTGAGCGGTAACTAAGAACAGAAAGACCAAAAACGCCTTAAAAACTCGCGAGTGTTCTTATTTATGTTCGGGTTGTGTCAGGTGCATGGAACTTCGGGACGATCGCCCTTAAATCAACAATATCTTACCTGGGAAAACTCAACGACCTTGAATACCCTTGGTTGAAATAAATTTAGTGACCTTGAGTACTCTTTTCTTCTAAAGAAATACTTGCCGGACGAAAATAGATCTTGCGACTTGTAACAAATGCGCGCGGACTGGGTTGGTGTTAAGACATATACGGATTGCGTGGGCTGAGCGCGTGATTTGGATATGATGTCTTCTGGGATTCGCCGGGCTATAAATATCCCATTCTGTGCTACTTGGTAACAGTCACTGAATTAGTTTGTTCAAACTTGTCATAAGTGCATCGCTTTAGCTATGGGAACTCGTCCGCTGCCTCTGCTCTGCAGCTTGATTGCCGTGGTTTTTCTCGTCAGCCGTGCAAAAGCAGTCGCCTTACCCAAAGCCTCGCCTCTCCATATTCTCTTTGTTGTCGTTGACGACCTCGGCTGGAGTGATGTCGGATTTCACGGCTCGAAAATTGAGACTCCAAATATTGACGGATTGGCGGCGGAAGGTGTCGAGCTGGACAACTATTACGTTCTACCGGTTTGCACCCCTACGAGAAGCGCTTTCATGACAGGAAGATATCCAATCCATACTGGTAAGTCTTAATCTTTCCGGAAATAGTTGACGATTAGCAGGTGCTCTCCTGACCCCACTTTGACTAAGAGATCCTGGCCGTTCGCCAGCAATGACCCATCTGGTGTACATTTCAGTAAAATTAATCGTTATACAGGAGGTTATACGTCTAACTGTTACTTTCTTTTGAATCTAAAATACTGCGGTTGCACCCATTGCGTCTGCTGCTTTGAGAGCTTCGATTTCATATCGCGCTAGTCGTTAGCACATATGATTCGTGCACATCAATACTACAACTACAGATTAAACTATCCACAACTTTGGCAGTGTTCAAAACCCTGCAACTTTTCCAAGTTGGGAGTATAACCCTCCGCCGGATACAAGTGGAGAGTAAGCCTTTTCTTAGCCCTGTGCATGTTTAAGGCTCTCGTGGTCGCAGGCTTACTTGTAACAATTAGACTTACCTACTATTTTCTTTCCACTGATGTTAAGGTATGCAGCACTTTGTATTGGGTCCGGCAAGTCCCTATGGATTACCTCTCAACTTCACCACTTTACCACAGAAAATGAAAGAATTAGGTACGCTTAAATTAATTTTATTTTGCTTGATACACGCATACTGTTGGTTGATGTAGTATAAATCATCCACATTAGTTACATTATGAAAATTTCTTATTTGTACCCACATTTCTTACACATGTGGTACTGTTGCATATAGCTGTAATAGTGATTGTGGGGTTATGAGGAGACCTGGTCCCAGTTGTTCAAAGGAGGATTAGCACTAACCCAAGGTTATTGAAATTTTAATCCAGGTTTCTTTATTACTTTGTTAAAAAGCCTTTTTCAGTTAATTTTCTCTATTCTTCTTAGAGCATCCAATGTCAAATTATAGAAAAAAAGAATTATGCTGAATTTCCATTTTGAGCTTCCAGATCTATCTTAACCCAGCTTTGAACAACCCGGCCCTCATCAACAACTGCCTGTATAGAAATTGGCCAATGTTGCAGGCTTACCTCAAAGGCTCTTCTAAACCTTAGTGGGAAAGGGTATCTTCTTTAGGGTGAGGTGACAAAAAAGTTGTTTTAAATAACTTGGTAGCAACTGTGAGGCAAGTTTTAAAAAATAACTCCTCATATCTTGGGAAATGAAAAGTTTTTAACTTCATGTTTTCTCCCAAAGGTTATGCAACTCATATGGTTGGTAAATGGCACCTTGGTTATAACAAATGGGCCTATACACCAACTTATCGTGGGTTTGATTCATTCTATGGCTATTACAATGGAGCTGAAGATCACTACACCCATGAAATCCAGAACATATTGGACTTACGAGATGATAAAGAACCAGTGAGGGACCTGAATGGGACATATGCCACATTTGCTTTCACAAAGGTATTTTGAATTTGAGTTGTAGTTGCTGTTGTTGCTGATTTTGTTTTGTTTTTCATTTTATTTCTAGGAGATCAGATCATAGGGTTTGAGACTAACATCATACCCAACTAGCCTGAGTATTGATCGTTGCACAAATATATCAGTTTTTGAAAATGTACTTCTCAGTTTTTATCAATTCAACTGAATTATAAGTTTATTTTAAGGGTGGTAAGTGGTAAAATCAGAGACTTGCTGAGATGCTGAGACCTAGCTCTTTGAAAATCCAAGACCAGGATTACACAATTCTTGGAATAGCATCTCTCTTGTTGCAATTATCAAATTATTGCATGCACCCTATTTACATGATGGACCTGCACTTTGGTCCTTTACAATCCCATCTGACTAGGACCCTAAAATGAACTAGTTAGACCAAATCTTAGTTTTGAGAACTCTGAAAAGTGCAAGACTTTGATACAAAATAACCACCTTATGAAGGAGACTTCAAGGATCATTATTGCCAAGGGGTGAAAAGATTCAAGATCAGATCAAAAGTTTGCAGGGTCCAAAACTTTGCAAAGTACCATGAGCCTGACCCTTCAATTGTTTCTAACTTTTAACATGCTATTCACACAAATATTCTGATTGCAGCGAGCAACCGAAATTATCAAGTCACATGACCCATCAAATCCCCTTTTCATGTATATGGCATTCCAAAATTGCCATGGCCCCGTCCAAGCACCCGAAAAATATACAGAAAAGTACAGTTTCATTACAGATGAAACTCGTCGAACCTATGCAGGCATGGTGAGCATTACAGATGAAGCCATAGGCAATATTACACAGACCATGAAGGATGCTGGGTATGGGCCTTTTTTTTTTCTTCTATTTAACTTCAAACAATTTAAGGGTTGGGTTCTCTCACCCTGTCTACTATGAAGTTGGAACTACCTTCTCTTTCGATGAATGATTACTTCTTAAATTGTTCAACATTAGGACTGAAAAAAACAGCCTTAAAAAATGGCTAAAGAAACTATTTACTTTTCAGACAGTTACCCCTGCAAGTGCAGGAGACACATTGGTGTAATGCACTGGACTCTGGGCCAAGAGGTCTAGATTTGAGACCTGGCCAGGTCACTGTGCTGTGTTCTTGGGCAAAACATTTACTGTTGCAGTGCCTCTCCCCATCAAAGAGTATAAATGAGTACCCAGGAACTGAGGGAAGCCTGATGACATACTGGGGAGAGGGGGGGGATAAATTTGCAATGAACTAGCATCCCACCCAAGCAGGAGTATGAATACTCCTAGTCACTTCGTCCATGTCAACCCTAAACTCCCATTAGTGACCAAGACAGAATTTCTCCTTAGAATATCAATACAATACCAACCAGACACATGTTAAGAATTAAAAAAATATCAATTAGGCGATAAGTAGTTGATCCAATGACAAATTCTCCAGCCTGACATCACAAGAATGTGTGGTAGACAGTTAGGAGAATTACTGATAAGATCTTGGGAGGGAGAGGGTTAAGGAAACTAGTATTAGCTCTTGCCAAGTGGGGTACTTGGCTCAAATGCAGACTACCTTCCCCTGAAGGTTCCAAAAAATCAATTTATATTTGATGTCCATGTCATTTATCAGGTTGTGGGAAGACACACTTATGGTTTTAACCACTGACAATGGAGGAATCCACAGTCGTGGAGGATATAATTATCCCCTTCGTGGAGAGAAGACAACTTTATGGGAGGGAGGGGTGAGAGGAGTCAGTTTTGTCCATGGAAATATGCTTGGCAGGAAAGGAGTCAAAAGTGAAGAACTTATGCATGCTACAGATTGGTATCCAACATTGGTAAATCTTGCAGGTAAAGTCAACGGTCGTATTTTCCTCTTTTCCTGCTTCAAGCCTTAGCCAAGTCATTGTGTTGTCACGATGTGTATTGGCAAACTTTGAGGGAAACCAGGCAAAATGCTGGGGGTGGGGGATAACTTGTATTACTAAAAGCTGGATCATTGAATATTGCAATTCAAGAGTGTTTTTTGATATAGCCATCATGGGTTATGAGCCATTATACCCTGCATGCACATGAAGAGGAGTTAAAACAAAAGTGTTTTTGCATGTTGTAACATTCTGTTTGTTCTTACAAAATAAAGTGGGAAGATTTATATTTTGGGGCATTTTTAATAAAACAATTATTCTACTTGCACTTGTTGGATATGAGATGATTATAGCTAACTTGATCCAATAGGTCTCCCTAGCCATCTATTATGACCTCATATCCAACATGTCCTTTTGGAATAATTGTTTAATAGATTGTAATGCCATCCAGAATTGCATCATGCTACAGAAACCAAGACAAGGTCCATCATTGTGTGCAGCTGGGCCTAAGTAAAGATATAACTTCACCTTATTCTGCACTACATATTACAGGTGGTGACGCAGATCAAGAATCAATACCCCTGGATGGTATGGATGTTTGGAACACCATCTCCCATGGTGACCCTTCACCAAGGAAGGAGATTCTTCTCAATATTGACCCCCTTCCTTTTGACAATGATGATCCATCTGTTTCCTTCTATGAGGGAGTTGCACTGAGATCAGGTCATATGAAAATTCTGATGGGAGTAAATAATGATACTTGGTATACACCTCCTGAGCTTGGTGGAAAATCAGAAAGCAAACATGTGATTTCCCACAGAAAAGATCAATTCCTGGATTTGTTAGCATCTACCAAGGAGGTCAGTGTATCTTTATGAGTTCAAGTAATCTGAACTTGATCTTAACAAGTTTGACACATCTGTGATGAACTCCATTTTGAAACAACTTCTAATATTTTCTACACATCAGTTCGCATGATGTGAAGTTGATATGATATATTGTCTTTGGGCTCAGGCCCTTTTTATTTTGTTGCTTTTGTCTGGAAATGTAATTTTTTGATGGCTATGTTGTGTAATACCAAACACACCTATCTCATGAATGAAGTGGGTAAGTTTCTAAATAAATAAATAGAATAAACTGTGGTGCTGCATCAGTGGAGTGTATCACAAAATAATTTGGTTTAATCAACTAAGGTGATAATATTTTGATAAACAACACAATTAGTTTGGCATAGAGAGGGCGGAAATGTTCTTAGTCCTCTCCTGTTCTTGTTTAAGCAAACAAGGAACGGAAATTGTACATATCAATGCCATAACCAGTACAGCAACTCTTAGTTAGTCAGTCTTTTTCTCACGAGATAAATTTTCTTCTACAGAACGTTGGAAGTCGCCTGAAAGTTGTTCTATATAACGTGACCGCTGACCCAACAGAACACGAAGATCTTAGTGAGAAACTTCCAGATGTAGTCAAGGAATTGCAAGAGAGAGTGCAGTACTACATAAAAGGGATGGTGCCTCCGTTCAACAAATTGCCTGATCCTCGGGCTTTCATTAAAGCAGAATTGGAAGGCATCTGGACACCATGGCAAGATTAAATTACTGTAGATGTACAGTGCTGTGAGAAGTACCTGCCAACTGATTTATTAGTTGCTCAACATTTGTGGAGCTGTTATCTTAGTGTATTGCAGTCTAATGCACTCGAACCAATTCACCAAAGATTACGGAGTCACAAAATTTTAGTTTAAGTTTCAAATTAGTGTAAAGTACACTTACTTCGCACGTGTACAATTAGGTTTGACACTGTGAATATCACTAAATCATGCTTCTCTCGTATGAATATTCTACGATCAAACCCTTGCTACATTAGAAGCGTCTGTATCGGAGTCTAGCGCAGTCGCACGAACTGGTCAGTCACGAAGCTTTCGTGCCAGTTGTAAAGCACAATTAATTTTGCACGTCATAAGTATAATTTGTAGTCTTGGAACGTGTAACGAAAAAAAATAAACATAACAAAACAAAAACCAGAAATAGTTCTTCGTCCAAAGAGTGTATCAGCAGACTTTTGCAATTTTTAGAAGCGTTGGTACCCTTCTCTAATCATGTGTGTAAATAGATTTAAATGACATAAAATACTTTTCTTGCTCATAACGGTGTGCAGTGAGTTCCCCGGACTTGAAAGGAATTTGTTTGTTTATTCGCATGATACGGTTCCTTTTAGTGCGTTATGCGATTTATGGCTGATAAGTGTGCAATATTTTGCCTTGTATTGAGTACACGATGCGTTTCCAGGGCGCAAAGGGCACAACGGTGTTCCTCACATTTAGGTTGCCAATAACTTTCCTTCAATTAAGTACGCAACTCGTCCCTTCGCATTTCAAGACGTGTCACGTTTCATTGTATTTGAGCGCATATTAAGCATTTATCAGCAAGTGCGCCAAACTTTTCCCTCAAACTCGACTGCGCAATGCTTTTTATGTTTTTTTGTTTTTTTATGGTGGCTCGTATCAATTTTTAGCTATTTAACGATATTTGATTAACGTAGGGTACGTGATGTTTTTCTCTACCGATCTGAGTTCGCAAAACGCTCCTCTTTTTAAAAACGTTTAACATTCGCCACATTTAATTGATCAATACTCTTTTCTTTAATTCGGTGCTTTATACGTTCTCCTGCGGAAACCGCACATCACCAGTCATTTCGTTAAGTGCGCGACGAGTTCCTTTGCAGTACAAATCGCATCACTTCTTATCATGTAGGTGGAAAAGGAAGAGTATTTGTAACTCCATCTTCCATTACCATTTTCTTTGTACAAAAAGCCCACATCAACCTTCCATCGACCCTTTACTCCCTGACGTCAGTGAGTATATTTGCCAAACTAGGTGCTCATAAAGGTATTTGTTTAAACAACCAAGAGCTTCTTCAGTTGGTGATCATTTCCTTTATTCTCGTAAACTTAATATGTGATTCAGGGGTGACACGGTAAGGAGAAATTAGACGCAATTCACTCTTTGCACCCCACCATCTCTTCCATGGTTACATAATTTTCCAGTTCAGTGTGAATCCGACTTCTTTTCTCTCACTCAGCGCAATTTTTCTTTTCTTGAGTTTTACACCGTTAAGCCACACGACATGAATATCGTTCTTTTCTTCCCATGCAATCTCCCTCCTCCTTCCCAGGTTTAAATTGCCCACAGCCAGTGTTATCATTATTGCAGCAGGTAGCCATGTTGATGTAAGTTACCATATAGGTTCATAATTATCTTAGAGCTAAGAAGACTAAAGTTTAGGTCACAGTTGTGATAGGTGAGGTAAAAACCTTGAAAAAGCGACTTAAGGAGGCTATAAGAATTAGCTTGCGATCGGATTATCTGTCACCGTGAATATGTTTGTGTTCGTGAGTCCACAGGCGGCCCAAGCGTACTGCGTATGATTTTAGAGGGTCTCAATAGGGTGATGGCTTTTACGGCTAAGGGTTAAAATTTGGCCAATTTAAGGCTAATGGTTAATATCTTTCCATTAAGGTAACCAGACAAAATTTTAACAACGACTAACGGTTAAAATCTGTCAATTTTGCGCCTAACGGCTACGTTTTTTGCTGTTTTACAGCTAACGGTTAACCCTATTGAGGTTAACCTCATTTTGGGGTTTTCGACTCACGCGTTATTTGTACTCTTCTTATTGCAGCTGAATGATAAAGCTTGTTATGTCTCCTTACCTTTACTAGTTCCGCCTTATCGCTTTTGGCCATTTTGTATCGCGTTTTGTGTACTATAAAAATAGGGTAGGCAGGTCACTGGACCGGTCCGGAGCACCAACCGTCTCCAGTTGAAGGCCAATAAATTCCACAAAAGTCCACCGATCTCCCTCAAATTGCCACCAATGAAAGTGCATTACAAATACCTACCCGTTCGAGCAGCAAAAGTTTAATTACGAGAGAAGAATAAAGAAAACTGGGCCTTAACTGCAGATTACTCCGCCACTTTCGTCCACCTCATTTACATGTGTCGGAAAGCTTTGAAGATCGAGGCGTAACACAATAAACGTTATTCTTATTCAGTGACATGTAAATGAGTAGCAGGGTATTCTACAGCTTAACCTAAAGGGGCAAGTTTCTCAAGAAACTGTGTTACGCTCTGACGAAGGGCTAGCGCTCGAGACATCAGCTTAGAAACTCTTTACGGTGGCCGATTTTTACATTATCACTTCAGTTGATGAAACCAAATTATCTAAATAAGATGGCTGCGAGAGAAACTGGTTGTAGCTCGGTTTGAATCATCAAGAGACGGAAAAATTTTCATTTTACTAGAGCTCTTCCCGATTTGAGAACATACTTGGAACATATTACCTTGGCTTATTTTGTTTTCTACGGCATGAAACGAACAGAAATACAACGAGATACTAAATCATAACAGACGACTTCCCTGAGAACCTCACTAACCTTAGTTACATCATGGCTTTTCTCAGTTTCTTAGTTTTTTTTTGTCTCAACTAACATTAAACCCAAACTTTCTCTCCGGCTTTGAACAAGAAAAGTTAAGAACAATGAAACGAGCTTGACTCTTCCGAAATTTGAATGAAAAAACAAAGAGTCTCCTGCTGCCTGAGGGAAGAGCTTTTGCATTAGTGAGCCGACCCCGAAATCGAGGACTGTCATGTTCTCCTTTCAATCAACTGCCTGTTGACTCGGTGCATGTAAGAAATTTTCTCTCTGTGTCCGCTGTGATTATATGTGCTTGATGATACAAACATTAACAGTTTTACGTGTGTCTGAAATAATGAACTGTTTTTTTGTTATTTTCTTCTTCTCTAAACTTTCGTGCTAAAAAAATGCATTGCTGTTCAGAGTAGAAATGATTTCTTAAGAGTTAGTTCGTACAAAACTATTGATTGAGATTCATAAGTCAGATTAATGGTCTCATTTTGTTATAGCGTGAGGTTTGCTGTCACCATGCCTTTCGGTACGTAAATTATTACGTATGCATTTAGTTCTCCCAAAGGGATTAATATTCTGACCTTGGCAATGGGAAAAGTTCGGCTTTTTGTTCATTGTTTGCTTCTCACACTTGATTAGCTTCAAGAGCAATAACAGCACTAAGCGCTGGTCGAACACGCACACGCCTCCACGAGTTGCGGAAACCTAATACGAGCTATCCCTCTCTTGAAAAGTCTCTGATGGCTTTGGATTTCCTGGCTGAGATCCTGCCTCTGGTTGCCTTGCTTCTTTCAGTTGCCTATATCAGCGTCCTTTTCTACCGATGGACGAAGCTACGAAATTATCCTCCAGGACCTTGGGGCCTTCCAATACTTGGAAATCTAGCTCAGCTTGGCTCCTCGCCGCATATCACATTGACTGAGCTCAGCAAGGTCTACGGAGATGTGTTTTCCTTAAAGTTTGGCTCCAGAAAAGCAGTGGTGTTGAACAGCGAGGAGGTGGTCAGAGAAGCACTATTGAAAAATTCTCGCCAGTTGTCCAATCGACCACCGTTGTTCGCCGCTAAGAATGTCAGAAAAACGAGTATCTCTTTTGGAGAACATTGCTCAGCTCAAGTCCTCAGGAAGAGATGTGCCCTAAGAGCAATTCACCAAGTTGCATTCGACAAACAAGAATATTTCAATAAAATCGTGCAAGATGCGTTTTTGGAATTCCAAGAAAGTCTGGCCGAGAAAGAAGTGAAAACATTCCAGCCTTCTGTTGACCTTAAACAGGTTGTTATCAAAATCATGTTCCACTTTACGTTTGGAGAAGACCCTTGCAATGTCGGCCAGCTCATAGAAGAAATGCAAAAGCTTGTTGAAGAATCCAGCGAGTTTACCGAAAGCAGCGCAGCTTGCGGTCTGGTGGACTTCCTTCCTTGGATTAAACCATTTATTCGCAAACAGGTGGCCATGGTGGAACGCTCAATCGAGGGGTTGATGTCATTCGTTGATAAAGTGTACACTAACACTACGTCTAGAGAAAAGGCTACTGATAAAAATTGCATTGCATTGAGCTTAGCAAAGCTTTGGGAGGAAGCTAAAAGTAAATATTACGAAGAGATAAAGATGGATTTAGATTTGGAAGAGCCGACGGATCTTCCTAATTCTTCACCAAAAGAGAACCAACCCAACAACGGGAAGGAAGAAATTGTCAAAATGCTATCAGCCGATATTTTTGGTGCAGGGCTGGAGACAGTCTCGAATTCCTTGTGCTGGGCGATGGCTTATATCGTAAACAACCCTGAGATACAGCAAAGTCTTCACAGAGAGTTGGATAACGCTGTTGGGCGGCATCTCCTTCCCACAATCCAAGATAAGCGAAACATGCCTTTATTACAAGCAACGGTATTGGAAGTTCTCCGCATTGCCTCTGTACTGCCACTCGCTCTGCCTCATGAGACAGCTGCAAAAACAACACTTAGTGGATACACGATACCAAAGGACACGCTCGTTGTCATTAATCTGTGGGCAGTGAATCATGACCCACGCGTGTTCCAGGAACCTCATGTATTCAATCCTTACCGATTCCTGAATGAAAACGGAGAGGTCTGCGATGTAAAAACCAAGTTTCAGCTGCCTTTTTCGATTGGCAGTCGACGCTGTCTTGGAAGCTCATTGGCTAAGGCAGAAATGTTTCTCCTGTTGGCATGTTTGCTACAGCGTTTCCAGTTTTCACGCGCAAAGCCTGACTATGTAGACTTAAAAAGTCAGTTTGGACTCAGCCTACGTCCAAAAAATTTCAGTGTTTGTGCCAATCTTCGGTAAAGAAAAAGAAAACTTTTCTAGACTGTTCTAGATCTGTTTATTACTCACTCTCAGTTACACGATTCAGTAACTCCGGAAACTCTAGAAACAAAAACGTCTGTGAATTCGTCTTGTAGCTTATTGCGTTCTTCTTCTTGAGCCTTTGGAAAGAAATATTTAGATGTATAATATCTAAATGCTGAACCTTGTCGAACATATAGGATGCAAACATTTTGATCTTTTTAAAATACTATATTTAGCAAAGGTGGTTTTTACAAAATTTTTAGTTGTTATAGCAGTGTTTCAAAACATGACTTTGGTAAGAGGGCCAAGGTGACTGTGCTCGAGTAACTTTGAAAAAGACACTTACAGTGGTCCATAGCCAATGGAATTTTACAAAAAAGTGTTTAAGCATGCATAAATATATATAGTAATTTAGATGATCGGTCGTTGTGCAAAACGTGATCTTTCAGTGATCGATAGCCATCTCAGGGGTTATCAGGGTCCAAAGCAAAGACAGAAATTTGATTAACTCCCGAGAGTTTTTCGTTTGTGCGGTAGAAGAGAGAGCGAACTGTAGTGCTGCAATTAAGTATATTACCAATTTGCTAATTTTCCCGTTGTCTCGTTGCAAGATGTCAAAGTGTCCATGTCTGAAGGAAAAGATCACGGAAACGTGGAATTGTCAATGTACCCTCGGTGGGAGGTGCTCTGATCAAGCGCAAGTAACAAACAGTTGGAATTGTTTGACGCCGATTTCAATTGCCAACGTGGTTAGGTCAAGGTGACGTGGCTTGGTTGACTAAATTTCTAGCCACACATAGCTGAAATATTTTACACCGTATTTATTGTCAGGCAAGTACCAAGAGTAACCAAAATCTTTGTCGCTCTCGATCCAATGTGTCGAAAATCGGCCTTCATCGTTAGTCTGTGCTGAAGGGAGCATAACTCAGCTAAGAAACGACTCTCATAGTCAAATGAAGCCCAGAGAGTTTTAAGACTATAATGAAAGGTTAATGGACATTGTCTGAATGAAAGTTCTTTTCGTCTGATTTACTCTTCGCTAAATTTACCACAACTTTCTCGTATTTGAATCAATCTCAACAAGACCAAACTTGCTTATTCACTTGCATGATAAAATATTTCGCAGTACCGTTCCATTAGCGAAATGATTGTTTAGAATAATTACCAAGGCACCAATCTCTGAAACAAACCTCTGACCTGACTTTGCTTGTACTTCGTATGTGTATAGTGTAGAATTGTAACATTGTAGTAACTTTAGAATAAAGGCAGTGTTAATATTCCGCGTTGATTTCCTACAAATACCAAAACAGAAGACTTTCCCATCTCTTTTTGATACCTCATCGCGTCCTGGAGTGCTATGGAATGTTTCTTTCAAGCTCTACACTGTTCATAGCGAATACTACTTTTTGCCTCAACAAAGCAACGCAGCTTGTGTCATTCCAATGGTTTTTTTGGGGTTAGGAATTCTGACTAAATAATTGCTGATTATCGTGAATTTTTGTCGGTCCTCTCCAGCATTTGGAACTTTCAAATATATAAAAATGAATAAATTCATCCTGAATTTCTATGCAGTTACACTTTATGTCTCAATTTTATGCAAAGTTGAAACAGATGCACACAACAGCCGGACAGAAGTGTTACTGGGGCGATGCCGAATAAAAGGAGAGCTGGTTTATAAATAATCGACTTCTTTCCATACAATGCTTCTATCCTGAGACATAATTTTGTAATCCGACTTTGGAGGAAATTTTTTGAATTAACCTTTTAACTCCCAAGATCTCATCAGTAATTCTCCTTACTGTCTGCCATATAGTTCCTTTGATGTTAGTTTGGAGAATTTGGTATTGGATCAACTAATAATCCCCTAATTGATATTTTTCTCTTTTCTCACCACTTGTCTGCTTGATAGTGTATTGATATTGTAAGGAGAAATTCTTTCATGATCACTCATGGGAGTTAAAGAGTTAAATGAACTTAAATGGATAAAGAAAAAACGCTCTTTTCACACAGTTTCAAACGCTTTCAGGTGATTACTGAAGTCTCTTTCGAAACCAAAACCGTAAAAAAAAAAAAAAAAAAAGTGAAAGATAGATGTTGATACATAATAACACCTGTTTGCTTTCTAGAAGACTAAACTCAATCTCAGTAAACAATTGCCGCATTGTGGTAACCACTTCCGTTGTGTTAGCTTAATTGGTACAGGATAAAGTCACGAATGTCTTGTTTACGAAAATTTACGGTGTATGGTCGCGTTAATTGAATAATGAGTGATACATACTAGATTAGTCGAACTGAATTTTCCAACTCTAATCAAGGTCAGACTACAGTAGGAACGTGTTACAGAAGCCTCCTCATGCAAAGGTCTCAGTAGGGATCATTCCGGTGTAATATACCTCGAAGGGATACGACCATTGAAGCGAGTTTGGATTAAAATATTACAGACGAACTTCGGGAGTGCAGTATGCTATTGAATAAGAACGGTCTATGCATTGGGTCTGTTTTCTAATGACTATTCCTTCCCACCCAAGCATGATTCGCTGAGAGCAGCTGAACGCACTCTGACTTTGTAATTGCTCGCTTGATTTAATGAATGCACAGGGGACTGGACGAGATTACGGGAGATTGACTGTGGGCGCACAAAATTTGATAAGAACCTCTACACCTGGGATTAAATGGAAGTAATTAAATGGAAGTACGCGAGACCGGACGAGGGTGCAGAGGATTGGTTGAGAGCAAATGAGTTTGGGTGAAAAAACCCTGTATTGGACGAGAGCGCATGAGGGAACCAAAGATGGGATGGCTAGACGAAACCTCGAGAGATCGGAATCGGAACAATACGAGTGAGACATGAAACATGACAAAGCAAGAGATTAAAGAAAATGCTCACCAGAGTTGTTGCGCGAGAGTGTTTGATTTGGTCACGCAAGATTGCTGGGCACCTCTCGTGGTTATTAGGTCACGCAAAAGATCGGATAAGAGTGCATGCAAGGGAAACAGGGCGCAAGACAAAAGTTGCGACTGCCAAAGATCCCAGAAATGCGCTCGAGGATGGACGATAACGCACCAGATTGGCTTTCAATGTGTAGGATTGGACGACAGCAAAAAAGATAGGTTGAGAGTAATCGAGATTACATGTGAGGCACGCTAAACCAAGGGAGCGCAAGATATTATTTTTACGAACACAGAGGCCTCTAGATAGTCGTTACTTTCTTTTTCTTTAGCTGGTGTCATAGCAGAAGATTAACCGTCACATTTGACGCCTTTAGTGAAACACATCTGCAAAGCACGTTTTTCTTTACCTTTCAAATTCAATGAGCAACTCAACAGTACACCGAACTATCGTGTACATAAAAATAACGAACACTAAAACATTACAGAAAGACAAATAGTTCACAAAAGGAGATTGAGGATTTAGGTTATAAAAACGCGAAAAAAATTAAAATTGACCAATTTCTCCTCTTCGGCTTACGCATGATAACTAAGTAGAAATTGCAAAAAAATAACAATAAACTTTGGAAAATTCACAGAGTGGATTGATTTTTCACAGACAAAGAATCTAGAGAAAAGCTCAAGAAACTGAACTACGTTGACAAGAGTAATGAACACAATCTTTGATCACTTTTAGAAAGTCTAAAATTCAAAACTAAGAACTATGATCCGCTATAATATTACTTGCAACATAAAAGAGCAGCTTTCTGGGACATTCGCAACTGCTACTCAAACAATTTGGTACCAAAAACTATAAAAATTGAATATTTACAACGATTAGGTAAATGTTCTAATGAAATCAAGGCGCTATACCTCGACACAAACATAAATTTAAAATAGAAAAATTAATACAAAAAAAAAATGCGGTGCTCCTTTTTCGGCGGAAATTGCCTCTTCAAGATAGTAAATTGCGTACTTTTTGTTCACACTCCACCGGCGTTGACATTAATTAAATTGTAGCCTGTGGAAAGGCTCTCGTTCTACACCAAGGATTCAAAGAAATGGTATGCACTCGCCTTGGTCAGCAGTCTTTTGAGCATGTTGGAAGGTCAATTAAAGTAAAAAGAGGAAAGCAAAAATCTAATTCTGTAAATCTAAGGGATCATTCCTCAGAATCTCGTTTATGTTCAACCGGTCTGAATGTCTTGAAAGTTCTTTTCGTTATCGTAGTGTGGTATCTTGAGGTAGAAAATGATCAAGGAAAGAAAAAATGCCACCCCTGTAAAGAAGAAGAAAAACCTGTCAATCACGGAGGCAGCGAAATGCCACTTCTCTTTATTTCGCATCGATTCATCGTTTTTGTCGACAGCTTTACTAGGATTGTCGGAGAGTTTGTCCGTTATTTCTTCCAGCTCTTCATCCATGGAATCTTTGACTTTTCCCTGCATTCGACCGTCGTTTAAGGAGCTGGTATCATTAGCTATACACCCCAGAAGGCGATGCCACAATGTACCTCTCAATCGACCTTTAGGGTAAATCATGTTATTGTGGCCGTATCGCTTCTCTGACAAGTTCACAGCCATTTTCATTCTCAACAATTTCGCCAACCAGCCAACAACGAAAAAATTCACCCATGCGGGAACTTTCCTCTCCGGCTCACTAAAATGATAAAACCTTAAAGTGACCGACGTTCCCATCAAACAAAAGGCTACCTCAAACAAGATCACGATAAAAAATTTACTGATCAGAGGTAGTACCTCTGAAGTCTTTGGAATGTTCTCGGTGAAAATGAGCATGTATACCGTGAGGCCAAGTAAGAGAGTAATCACCAATGCAATTCTTTCTCCGGACCCTGGCGGTAACGTGAAAGAAAACACTGTCAAAGTGGCCAAAAGAATGCAAGGTAGAATCAAATTCTGAACAAAAAACAACGGTCGCCGCCGAAGGTGGACCCTAAATGTTATGTCAACGTAAGGATACTTGCAGCAGCTATATTTAACAACATTTCGCGTCGCATTTACGGAGACCAATGTCCACTGACCATTACTGGTGTACTTTTGCAGGTCAGCAGTCTCGCTCTTGCGAGCCAAGTCAAGGAATTGGCTGTTGTAGGTCCATGATCCGAAAGTAAGTAAACAAATCTGCTCGTCAAAGGGAAAGAACGTTATGTCGATCTTGCAAATGGATTTGATTTCCGTCGGTGCAAACCATTCGTTTCGACCATCGTGGTGCAGGATAACCATAGTGTCAAAGTTGTACATTTCTCTTCCGACGCCGTTAATGCTGAAAGAGCATGAAGAAGTGTAAAAAGAAATCATTAAATAAAGTGTGAAGTGTACTTCTCTTCACAATTTTAAACTCATTTGATTGCAATAAATCATAATTTTACCTGCAGACGATATACTAGTAAAGAATTGATCCTCGCAAGCAAGCTACCACCGACAGAAGCACTAGTTGGGATTGGAGCAAATTGTAGTGGGATCGTCGTCCCCGAAAAGGGGTGACGCCGTGACTATTAGACATACCCTCTGAGTGGTGCACTGAAGGGAAACTTTCTACATACAGACTTACACAACGACCGATAAGGTGATCGAGCGACCGACCGAGAAAATGTCTTAACCCTTTCCGCCCTTGCATCAGTATGCATATTCTCCATGCTGTTCCCTATGCATTCACTATGGTGCTGATAAGGAGAATTGGTTTTATAATCCAGAGCTTCTCTAGTTGGTGACCATTTCCTTTATTCTCCTTACCTTAATGTGTCACTTAGGGTGATATTGTAAGGAGATATTAGATGCTAGTCACTTTTAGGGTTAAAGGGTGAGGGTTGAACCAGCAAAGAATCCGGCAGATTGGATTGGAAGGTCGAACTTCCTTATGTGATATTTATAAAACGTTAGGCACTGTAGTTAAAGAAGCTCAAGGTAAGCGGAAGGTCTCAGAGACAATGTGCAAAAGTGGTTAAGACGCTAGACTGGTTCCGTTGGTCCCAGGGTCAAGTAATTCAGCCCGTTCCTTCTTTTTTCCAATGATTGGGGCAATTGAAAAATTTAAAATCATCACCATTATTACAATGTTTTTACTGCTTGGACCAAGGAAAAAGTTTAAATTTCACAGATAGCAAAACTCTCCAAACAAAGATGAAATGATAATCCGTAGCGACTTGATCAAGTGACTGATCCGAAAGTAAGTTAGACTTTGAATGAAAAGACCGTGCATGATCGTTCTTACTTGTTGTAAAGAAGAATATCGGGCTTCCAAACTATCTTTGGATTGACGTTAATGTCTTTTATTCCGCCAAACTCTGCTGGATCCCACGTAAGCCTCTTGTTGTTCCAAAACTAAGGAATGACGAAAGCAAACTTCAATTTGTGTCAGTTTAAACCGCTTTATTCCCTTTTCTGTCATCGGGAGAATAGAATTCATAATTTTTAGTTGCCAGATGATCGAGTTGCGAAGTAAGTTTTTCTCCGCTCAGGCAAAGTAATACCGGCTATACTCAAGAGTAATTTCACGATGTTGTAATCCCTTTTTCATGTTGTCTTAACACTGAGCTCCAGTGATACATTTTACAGGCTACGTTAAGAAGGCGAACAACGATCAGCGCAAATAAAACGCACTGGCTCATCTTTGAGGAACCTTTTTTGGTTCTGTTTTGTCTGTTTGTTTTTTTTATTCTTTATTCAGGTACTTCTCTGCTCAATTGTGCGATATGTTACAAAATAGGAAACAATGAAAATATGAGTAGCTGTATCGTCAAAAATACCTGTCTGACCCAAATGTTGCTGGTCATGATTTGGTCTTTGCTATCCTGTGTGGGAAGGAAAAAATTATGAGTTGAAACGACAACAGACGAATGTTTGACAGATAGTGTAACTCGTCTTGCCACGAGCACGGGACTTAGTTAAAAGTCTCGAGTCCCTCCTCGGAATCGGATTCCGCTCTCTGAACCTCTACCACTGAGTTGCAGGGAACTCTGTGGTGAGCAAGGCCATTACTAAGTTCAGATGTAGCACGTTCCATGCGTATAGCTTGGATCAGCAATGTCGAACGTATCTTGTGACTGAAAGGAATAGGAAAGATGATAATTATTGAGCTTGTCCATGAAAGTCAGGGGAACGAATAGACTCCACGAGTAGTCCAAGTCAGCAAGATTCGCGGCACGCCATTTTCATTTCCCAAAACATTCTTAGATCTCTGAGAACATGAATGATCTAAAAATAGATCGAGAGATATTCCCTCACAAAAAGGCTGATATGAAAGCTTCATTCTCTGGCGTTATTCTCTCTTGCATTTCGGAAGTATTGTTTTATGAGTATTTTTCTATCGCTACTAAGGTAAAGTAAGACAGAGGATAAATTTTAAGCTCGTCAGAGACCACAGGAGATGTCAACGACAACAAAATTTGCGACACGCCAACGGTGATTTCCAAAATCTTGGATTTCTAAGAATGTGAAGGAACTAAAACTAGTAAGAGAGACATCCCCTTCGAAATAGGGCTCACATGAAGCTTCATTCTCCAGTGTTATTCTCACTTGGGTGTTGCACAAGTTTTTTGGCTGGAAAATTAAAGAAAATCATCGATAGCCGTGACCTAATTAGAATACGGCCAGCTCCCCACCTTCCCCCACAATCTTCATTGTGACCAGGGTCTGGACATTCCCATCGGTTCTCATGTCTGTCTTCTTTTTACTGGCATCCGATACTTTCAGAGAGGAATAATGAATTGTTTCCCATTCACCAAAAAAACAACTTCTTTCCTCTTCTTGAGAACTAACTTTTGTTGAAGAAAATTCATGCCGTTTATCGCATCAGATGTTTGCTTTCAACTTCAATGACGTGATCAGGTTTCAACCGGTTTGAAATATGTTTTGCAAAAACCTAGGTTATGTTGACAAAGATTCAACAGTTACGGATTTTGGGAGCTGAGGGGTTAATTCCACTGAGGCCAAGGTGTAAGAAAAAACAATCGTTTATGATACGCATTGTTAGTCAGAAAGCCAAAGATATCCCCGACCGGACCGCCTACTTGGTCAACAAGAATCTTTAAATGACTTTCCCAAAGCTATGTTGAACTCATGTGGGTTGCCCTGAAACACTTTTACACTTTGAAAAGGATATTTATATGACAGAACTAGATTTGAACTTAGACACATCAGTGTGGTAATTAATCTTGGATTTCGTTGTCTCACTGCTTTCTCAGCTATGCATCCGTTAAGAAGATTAAGATAATTTTGAAAGCAGCTATGTAATTTTCTCACATGTACACTGTAAAATGAAAAGAGCCAAATTGACCCCAAAAGCCAAATTGGCCCCAATTTCTCGAGGGCCAGTTTGGCCCATCAAGGTTCGTTTTGGACTATTTGAGCCAAAACGGGCGGGACAGGTACCATTTCGACCCCTCCAAAATCTGAATTGGCCCCTATGAATTCTACTTTGGAACTTTTTCTCAATTTGGCCCTTCCAAGAGCCAAGTAGGATTGACCAATTTGGCCCCAACGAGGTGCAATTTTTGAAAAAAAAAGAAAATATAAAATTAATTTTCTTTTTTCGACCATATTTCGTTCCCTATACTATTCCTTATAAAGTGTTCCTCTCGTAACTGAACACCGAGTCACACAACGAATTAATCGTTGGCTTTTTCTCGAGACGTGAGCGTGAGCTGCCTGTGATGGCATTAGTCGAACCTAGACCACGTGCGTCGGAAACAATAATGAATTATAGCAGCGAATTCGTCACTGAAAAGGCTGTTTCTTGGCTACAGTCGCATGGAATGAGACTTAAGAAAGGAAAGGTAGGCAAAAGAAATTTCTTAACAACGTATTTTACTGCAACTTTACATTCACAAACTTGACCGCTCCATTGATCTTTGTTCGTATCTTATCTTGCAGAAAAAGACGGTTGCGATGGCCAAGATCTCCTTGCCATCGCCCAAGATGCAGACGTACCAAGGCACTACATCCCTATTATAAAAGAGCGTCTAAAGCTCAAGAAATTGATTGCAATGAACGCTGAACCTAGAGATGACACGAGTTCTTCGTCGGTACGATAATTAATTTTCCCACCAGAGAATTTGACGCATGAATGGTTCGCCTCTTCTCCCGAGTCTTGTTGAGTCTCAGCGGTTTCGCAACTAAAGTCACGTGATCAAATTTTGGCGGCGAGAGATAGAGACGGTTACAGTTCGAATACTGCATTTGTACAAGATGGATTTAACTTATTTCAAGATTCTCTGATTTTAGGATCTCCCACTCTAAATTCTTAATCTTTTTCTTGAAAAGATGAACTGATATTTTTATGTCTATGTCTTTGTTTGCATCCACTTAAGCTGATTTTTTGGCTCTCACTCTTTCAGCGTGCAGAATCAAGTCCTTCGAGTAAGACGGTTCAAACGTCGATTGATGATTCAGATAACATCAGCGATTATGAAAATTTAGAGGTGACATTGGCACCGAAAGAAAAGGGTAAATCGCCCAAGGATCTCTGTTTTACGGACGAGGCGATAGAACTGAGCACTGTCTAAGTAAGTTCTTGTATATTAAACTTAGCAGGATGGTGAAGAGTACATTATCGATTACTTTCTTTCGATTATATCCTAAAGGAAAACACACAGGGTGCCAGCTGATCAGTTAAAGATGACAAATCTATCTCGGGATTGCACCCTACAAAAATGGCGAGATTTGCTTTATTTTTATTGAAATATATTAGATATGTATTTACTTGCACCATGCATAAAACAAAGTAAACCCAATTTTTAAATCTGGTAAATTAAAAAATTAGTGAATTGATAGGATGTTATCAGACAGTTTAATTTTTTTGAAAACAAATATTTACCTACAGGTTCCTCCTGAATGGCTTTCAAAATTCCAACTACCATCGAGGGTAAGAAACTTTTCTTTGTTTTGTTTTTTAAGTCTACAAGCAATCCTTATTTATTCATGAATACTGAACTAAAACTGAAGTGCATAGAGGTGTGATTTCTTTTCTTGATAAGTACATATACAGTTTGGTGAAAATACATCATTGATGATCACCATTAGTGTGTTTTTACTTCCTATGCACAGTTTGCTTACAAATATTTTGCAACTTTGTAGTTGCAAAAATTTACTGTTCTCCAACAACAAATTAATTTGCTCATTTGTTTGTTTTTTTGTACAGTTCTCTGCCTCAGTAGAGTTGGATACCCAGAAGGGATATCTCATTAGCAGCCTAAAGTACTCTGAGCAACAGTGGATTGCAAAAAAAAAATTATTGCATAGTATCCTTGTATGGTTAGCAGGATACTAGACTAAGTTGACTTGGAAACTGAATGGATTGGTATGGTCTAAAAATCTATTGCTTCACCTCTTCTGTTTGCAGTGAAGAGAGACAATTTTGTGGTGATGAATCTCTTGCCTTAAACTAATAAGTTGCAAAATGTCAGACAGAACTTTTCTGTCTGACAAGCACTTAGGCACAAAACTCAGTCACAGAGAATTGATGCGTCCTCTTTAATTCTTTAACTTAAGTGTGTATATATATATTCTTTTTTTTTTCTGGCTACAGACACTTTTTGCACTTTGGCTTGATTTTAATGTGGTTGTAAAACTTGTTTTTATTGTATAGAGTAGCTGATGTTGATTCAGCAATCAGAGATTATGTCCAGCACAAATTTTAATTGTTGGAGATCTTCAATACATCAATCACCTGAATATAGCAACAGAGGGAAGTGTAATTTGTCACTTCTCACAAGAAAAGATTCTTGATGCTCTCATTGGGTTACTTGGCTCATTTATATTTTCTTACAATCGGTCAAAGGCAACTTTGACTTTTTTTAGAGCAAGCATTGCTTGAAATTGGGCACAGGCAGACTCTTGTCACTGTTTCCTCTATTTTCAATGACTTGGCAAATGCCTGTGGTAGTACTTGCTGATAGTTTATATTTTGATAATAATAAATCTAAAGTAGCAATATGAGTGCATGTATTCTCACAACCACTGGAAGAATACTCTTTGCTGCTCTGAGGCTCTTTGTTTTCATATGCACAAATCAAACAAGATCTATATTCTTGTGCAGGAACGGGACCATTTGTTGCCTCTGTCTTATTTTGATGATTTTCTGTACTTTAAATCAGTCTTAATTATAAGCTGCTTTACATTACCACATTTGCTAAGTCATTGAAAAGGGAAGCTTTACTCACAAGTGTCTCTTGGGTGTAATTTCTTGCAATGCTTGCACTGTTAAGAAGTATATTGATTTAGGGAAGAGATCTATTTTAGAAAATGGTTGAATTAATGTTAAATATGTATGTATGTTATATTCTTTCACATGATGTTTCAAAGTTTGTCTGTTTTATACCACAATTAAGATTCTTAATAACTGTAAAATCAGGTAGCATAAAAGGTGTTTACATAAACAATATCTAGAACCTAATAAATGAGTGTTTGAAAGATAAAGTATGTGGTGTATTTTCATTATTTGAATGTAAGGGGGAAAATCAGCATGGAGAGGAAAGAGCCCTCTACTTCTGAAGTGGCCCACATTGGAGCTGAATTGGCTCTTTTTAAAGGGGCCATTTGTGAGAGGGCTGAAATTTCGGGGGCTGTTTTGGCCCCTGTAAATTTCAAAGTGGCCCCTGTATTTTTCAAATTCACCCTTCACATGGTCCAATTTGGCCCCTACAACGGGGTCAATTCAGCCCCAAAATTGGTGCCAAAAACAGCCCCATTTGAATGGGGCCGAATTGACCCTAAGCAAGTGCCAAACTGGACTCACTCGTTTTGGCCCCATTTTTGGGGCCAAATCAACTCTTTTAATTTTACAGTGTACTTTGGCGATAAACAGCAAAGGTGAAATGCAAATAGAGGTGAACATAGCAAGCGATTCTCAATATGGTCAGTCTTAATTACAGACGCTGCTAAGAGTAACTCGTCTTTTCAAATGTTCATTTAGACATCAAATAGCTACACTCGATTTGATAACATCCTGCACCAGTTGAGACAGATTCACTGGGTTAAGAGTTTTTTTCGTTTTACAGTGTAAAGGAACAGACCAACTGTAATAACGGGCAGTTCTGTTACTAATATACTCCTTTCTCGTGAGATAAGCTAACACACGCTCAATAGTTTATACTAAACAACCCGAGAACTTATATTGTTTATCATACAGATTAACCTTTTTAAATTTGTTTGCGTAAACATGGAGTAGTCTGAAGTTTTTAAATTGCATCCGAAACTTAAATTTGCGCGCTGAGGTGTTCCTCACCACGAAAAGTTTCAGCTCTGAAACATTGAAATAGTCACCCTGCAACATCAAAACAACTCTCGCATTCTGTACAGACAATCCAGCCATTCCTCTTCGTGATACCGTCAAGTTTTGCAACCTGGAATGATTTAAAAAGGCGCGCCTTTCCAACTTTTTCAATTCATCATTTAACCTTGCATTATTCACTTATTATCGATATCATGGTCCATTATTAATGTTTGTGTGTTCTTCTAATTAAAAGTGCAACAGAGGGCAAAGTAAAACGAATATATTGGAAATCGCAAGAGAGACGTATAAATTCTCCGAATATTTCGAAAATATCGCCACTTTAAAAATACCTCAAGGTTTTGTCCATTCTTCTCTTTGGGGATTCAATGCATTGTAAGCATTTTAAGCGCGAGAATCCGAAAGTTGCAAAACAGTTTTTTGATGTTTACCATGTGTTTCAGGGAAGATCACAAATACAGAGAGCCAATTCCACGTTTTAAAACTGCCTCTAAACAGTAAAAAGAATGCTTGCAAAGGTAGCTAGTTTTTTTTTCCGCTGGAAAAGGGACAAAGTAACACGAACTCAGATTCCTTTTGTTCTTATATTATTTGATAGACGACAATTGATTCATACTTAGGCGAATATCGCTCAGAGTAGGAAGCTTGAAGAGCTCGAAGCGAGGGCAAATGCTGCTCTCGGCTACGCAGCTTTTGGAGTGCTCTTTTCTATAATTCGAATACACAAACGGAGGTGAAAAAAAAAGAAAAGAAAAGAAAAGGAAAGAGAATCTGTATGAAATAGCTGTACCAATCAACTAAAAGGATGAAATGAAACTTTTGTCTTCGTTATACTTTTGATTTAAACCTTCAAGTTTACCATCTCCTTGTAAACCAGGATTAATCAGTGTACAGATATGCATCCAGCGCTTTCAGGGTTTTAATGGATGCAAAAAATAGAATTACCATCACAGTACTTAACAATCGACTCTCATTGTGCCATCATTACTATGTTGGGAAATCAAATTACTCTGCCGTGTTCTACAGATTCATTAGCCACTTCAGTTAGCTTATTAAGAACGAAAATGTCATAGTATGTGGTCTATCAGACGTCCTAGTTACTTGTAACATGTCATGAGCAAATTGGACAAATATTTCGGCGACAAGTTAAACCAAGATGAGGCCTTTCTTGCAATGGCTTGTGGGGACGACCTCTGACAGATACACTCCTTCAAATCATCATTCCCCGTTGTTACAAGGATCGTTTTTTACATAGGCTGCATTTCCACGCTCAACTTTTCCCGGCAGTGCAATTTTTCGGGTTTTCTCGTAACACCTAGAATCTCGCTGTTTAAAATATGGGCACGTTTCACGAGTACCTAGCTATTTCATGACAAGACGAGTGATTCTTTTTAAGAACCTACCTCAAGTGGCATTTTTTCATCAGTAGCCACACCACTTTTGTTGATGCAGCTTTGAAACAGCTGAAAATATGAAGTTCGCATGCAAGGACGTATCTACCTCACAGACTGGCTAGTGACAAGTTATAGGTTAAATATTTCGAAACCCCATAATGAGGTGAATAAATGTTCAAGTCATTTCCTTGACGTATTGTTTCTCCGTTCAAGGAAAATAAAAAAAAACCTTTGTTTTCTTTTGACTCAAATGCATATTACGTTATCAAAGATAAACAAGTGTCTGAAAACTGTTCATGAAAATCCATTGTTCACGAATCCAGAAGAAAAGACATCTCTGTCATCACAACACTTCCAATCTAGTTTAATCTTGAGTCACAGATGGTAAATTCTCCTGATCATGAACCTTGATTGCGGCCCTTTGACCGGCGAGTTTGAACCTGCTGCCTGAAGATCAAAAGGTCTAGAAAGTTGTCACAGCTAGTCTCTTAAGGCTCTATGGCCGTAGGTTAAGGGAAGAAATCAGTAAGAATTTTGTGTGCCAGCTCTCAGTGACTCTATGGCTGCAGCTTCAAAACAGTTCTACCGATTTGTAATCCGCGTTAAGAATCCATCACGTTAAACTACGTTAATTATGTAAGCCTGAATTATGATCTCTCCCCTTGAATTTGTTTCATGGATAGAAGTACAGGGTAAAACACAGAATAAACATTTGCACCTTAAGCTTTGTGCTTTGCTTGAGAATAGACAATTAACCGAGGCGTTCATCTTTTCTGGGATGGCTAAGGCGATATGCTGCGAATTAATCTATTTCATAACAGGAAGTTATATCTCTTTCAGTATGATCTTTTGGGAATATTTAGGCAAACGACAGGAGGCAACACACATCAACAGTACGGATAGATCCTTTTTACATAGAAAGAAACACTATCACCTTCTTCTTCACTAGAAAAACAATTCTAAAAGACGATAACATCGAGGAACAGTTTGCACAGCTTGTTACATGTAATTCCACTGAGTTAATAAGTTAACTTCTATATAATGAGTGCATGGAGACCAAGGGCCAGGGATCTTAAAACAACATCTGCAGAGCTCAGAATTTTAAGTTGACGTACCCCGTAAATAATGCCTAAAACGCGAATGTTGTTGAATTGCAAAGACAGGAATCAAGAGAAATTCCATAGGCTGCCGTTAGAGATGAGTCTTAAAGATAGATGTCGAGTGATGGACCCGTTTTCAAGAAGGAAACGAAAAATAATACTCCGTACAAGATGGCATCAGATCAAAATAGTTTGTAATGAATATTCCAAGACAAAGCAGTTCATGTGAATCTCGAAATGTGACAAACTGAAATCGTTCATGTCTTTGGCTTTTGTATGACTGGGATTACATAATATGGCAAAAAACCCAACTCCTAGGGTTGCAGATAGTAAAATATATACTTACATCTTCACTTCTGTATTTATGTGAAGAACCTCGAGTTCCTTAGAAAATATAGTTAAATTGTAACGTACATCGACTCTCGAAAAGACTAAGAGAGTTCCCTTGGAGTAAAGTGGCGCGTTCTTATTCGAGAGACTTAGTTTCTACTTAAATGTGTCATTATCTACAAGAGGGATTTGCGTAAGTACTTAACTGAATAACTTGTTATTCAAGTACTAAAGGAAACTGGTCATGAAGGTAGGCCATGACAAAAATTATAAACAAAGCTGTTGTGGTCAATGTTTTTACCCGAAAAATCACAAGCTTTTGTATTCTGTTAACTCTTACCTTCGGAATGAATCAATGAGATACTTTTGTTGGTCAGTGGTCACGATCATGGAAAAAGCTTACAAAAACACAGAGTATAGGGAACTGTCAGATTTTATAACCATTTCATTTCATCAACTACGTCCCTTAAAAACATTTTCACTTTACCCCTAACTGTTTCACAAGGTTTTATGATTTTTTCGTGCAAGCTTTTGAGTTTATCCATCCATATTCAAAGAACGATAAATGCGAGTAAATAACTTTTTAGGAACATGGATGACAGATGGCAAAAGGCTTTTTGATAAGTTATCAATTTACATCAGAATAGATAACAAGAACTAATGAGTTTCAACTAATTGTTCATAATCTTTAGATTTAGAAACTGTTATGACACAATCCATTATGGCTCAGGTCATGAATGCAATCTGTGCATTTCTTTTCGGAGCGGAAAACACTGAAAGGTGTATCTTGTCATTATGGTTGAAATAATTAAATATATATCGAAAAGATAAGAGGCCAAAGGTATGTATTAACCCGTGATATCGAGGTTATCCGAGAACGGTGGAGAAAAGTATAAAGCACACGATCATTGCGGCTTATGTCTTCTAAGTTTCCCTGATGGTCTTAAATTTCCACCGTGTTTTATATTTCAAGCTTCTTTATCTGTTAAATGTAGGAAATTAGCCGTATCTGCGGGCATCTCTCCATTTAAAACTCCATGCACAGAAAGTAGGTACGTCATCTAACCTGCTAATTTCAACAACAGCAAGAGAAAATCTTAACTAGTAAGTTGCCGTCTTTTTTTTTCTTCAAAGGGCAATTAGAACAACACCTGATTTCTTTGAGCTGGATCGAGGTTTTCGGGAAACATAGAGATTGCATGAACAAGTCGAAAATCGCGAAATGTCTCACATAGGCGCAAACATCCTGTGACAATAAGCAGATTCACTCCTGGATGATAGAAGATATAATGTTTTTCACCACGAAAGTTTGTTTTGCGTACGAATTTGCTTAAATCAATATTGACGTACCGGCTTTAATAGGGTAACTTATGTTCCCTTTAGCCAACAAGTACGGTCAAAATCATCAATTTCTCATTAACTGTAACGGTAGTAATATAGTGGGCAGTAGAGCCATCTAAGATCAATACGTTTTCAAGCCCAAAAATAACAATGTAAGATTAAACGTTACCCTAGTTGGAAAAAGAACAATTATCATGGGAGAAAACGGTTTTACCAAGCACGATGACTTTGGAATTACTCACCAAGTCGACGAGCTGACTAAATGCCATATCGAACGTAACAATTACTGGTTCAGATCTGTTTTGCGTGGGTAGAATTTGTTTCTCTTGTAAGTAGTTTTCCATGAGGTGATGGAGAAGCCTGAGTTCTGCATCCTCGGGAGCTTCCTGAGCTGGGAAAGAGTTTTTAACACCACTGTTACTTGAGCGACACGAAAAAGGAATTAAAATAAAATATCATAGAGGGTATAATGGGCACATATGCAGAAAAATTGACGTGTCCAACTTACAAAGAAACGTAATTCGTTAGCAATTGTTGAGCTGCTAAATGCTCTCTACAGGATCATGGAGGTTACTCTCAAAATGTTTCTGCTATTGAAAAAAACTTTTTAACATGTCTCCGATGTGTTGACTTTTAAGGAATCCAGACAGTTTTAAAAGGAGAATTTTTTCAATCAGTTTCACACAGCGAAACTCTCTTTGGTGCTTGACGAAGCCGAAGGATGCCTCTCATTCGCCGCATATGGATAACAGACGCCGTCCTACAACAATAACCATATCTGACCTTCGTCTCTAAAACATATACTACTCACACAGTTGGTGCAAATAAAAAAATTCTTTATCTCGCAAAGAACAATTAGAACGTTCCTCGCGCTGTAGGTGAAGAAGAAAGCCACAAAAGTTTGGCAATTTTCAAAGTACGATTAGGACGAGATACAATTACAGCGCGTTGTTGCACCGAGCTGCATGTTGAGTAATTGCATGTTTCCTCTTACCTTTACAAACATGGCCCAACTTAACTAGAGTTCCGAACAAAAATACAATCACGGCGAAGTGGTTTTTCATTCTGTCAGCACGGCGAAACCAGAAGTATGCCATCGTTTTGTTGACGGTAAAGCTGTTGTGTGATTGGAGCTGTCGATGGTGTGGCGATAGCAAAATGTGGTAAAACTCAAAAGTTTCTGGGCTATTTTATCTGTAGCACGATCTCGTGAGAGAAAATAAGATCCCGCGGTGAGATTGTTTCTAATTGCAAATGTCCTTAGGGTAGTGCTGAAGCTGTACACTCAGCACCGTAATCTAAAACTGCCGACAGCAGGGTGACACCACCCGATAACATGTTTTTCATTATGTTTGACATAGTTTAGAGACTGACATACTTCTTGCAAATCATGCAATAGGTGGATCATGGAAGGGGCTCCGACTGCGTGAGGGACACAAACTGATCCGGTATAAAAACCAATTCTTTGAAGAGGCGTGACAAGAATATTGAGAGCCACAAGGGGAGTTCTGGTAGGAGGTCTAGAATCTATTTCAAAGGCTCTTCTATAAATATATAACTGACAACTAGTCGACGAAACGACACCTGGGACCACCTGATTTCAAAACATCCCCGAAAAGGCTCCGTTGGGCAGGTAAGCAGTTTGATTCTCCACAAACAAAACTGTACAAAGTAGTGTCTTTGCAGCTTTACTTTTTAACAACGGCGCTTAAAAGTTTCCTTTGATACAACACAATACAACTCTTCTTATTCAATGTGGACATTCGATCCGAGTCTCCGTAAATGCAAAGATTCAACGTAAAAGGAGTGGATTAATTGGACCGATGAGAAAAAATCTTGTGTTGTGTACTCCAAAAATTACGTCAAGGAAAGGATTCTTCCCTTCTCGTTCCTTTTTTGACAGTCCTCCTTGTCAGACCCAAAACTTGAAAAGTAGACCATCTTCCAACAACTTCGTGTCATTCAGGCGCGAAAGACGCCGACATTTTCAATCAAACAATCATGACGGAAAAAATGTAATTATTGAAAGCGACAGTAGCTATTTCTCTATCCATCCCCTCTCGGTGACGATAAATCATCGCTTGATAAGAAAACGTCCAAAACGTATTTGCACTTTTTTATAGAACTAACTTTGGAAAGACTACATTTTCCTTTCAAAACGTATTGTACAGTTTTACTATTTCCTGTTGCATTTGATTTTCTTCGCTTTGTAAACAGAAGTGTCTTTTCGTCCTACATATAATTTCTCTTCAAATAACCGACAGATTTAACTTGAAGGTTGAAGAATTCAGGAACATTTGACCTTTAATCAAGTTTTTCCACGTAGTCGATTTCATTATTACTCGCTAAATTGTATTTTTTTGGCTTCGATGTGAAGCTTAGATGAGGGGGAAAATCCATTGAACTTAAAGATGACCCATTTCTATCCTGAAACAAGTCTTCACATTCTCATGATGAAGTTGTGCCGATACCAAAATCAAAAACACGAATTTCACTTCTTTTGAGTGAGTGCTTAAGTAACAGGCTAAGCTGTCATATCGCGCTTTATCGCGGGGTCCGCTTGACAAAAGTTTTCAGTGAGGCTACCACACTTTCACTTTGTAAAGGTTAAGTCAACATTCCCAATCTAACTTGTATCAGCTGCATCCAACATTTATCATTTATCTGCATCCAAATGCCACAAACAGCGCTATAAGTTGAGGCGGTGCGTGAATCAGCCTAATTTGGGTTCCTTTAAAAAAAAAGCTTCTGTATCAATTCAGGCGAAGGTAAACTTCAAGTTAAATAGTCCACGACCGAATAAATATAACGACTATTGCATTGCATTCATCACTTCTCAAGTCAAAATTGTTCCCTTATCCTCTTATTAGACTACCTGTCGCGCCCAGTTTGAATTTAATCTCTGAGTAGTAACATCTGTGTCTTTGTTCTAAGGATTAAGAAACGACGAAGGTTAAGAAATGTTATACGATGAATTTAGACAACAAGTATAATTACTTAAAATTATTTATCATTCAATGCGAATTCTTTCTCCCATAAAAATTCCTATAAATGCCTTCCCTAAATGAGTTTTCCTGGTGTTCAAAAGGAAAAGGTGCTGCAGCAAAACCTCTTTGACCTTCGTTCCAAGTCAGTTAAGATGAAATATTTCCGCCTCTTGAAAAGACCACCTTATCTTCACGTTTTTATTTGGATCTAAACAAATCGAAGAGTCTTAGAGGAATTGGTGCACCTTATTTCGAGTTATTTTTTTGTGTAATTAAAAATTATCGTTGGCTGAAAAGATAACTTCCATGGTGGTTTGCCAAGGTAAAGAACACCTTAGAGGTACGAATAAACAAGAAGGGAAACAAGAGCGTCTCAAGATGGGAATGATTGACAGAGATTAAAAATAATATAATTCCAAAATTTCCGGTGAATTTTCCAAGGTTTACAAATCGAGACGTGTTTTATACATCTTATGAAAGTATTTGCGCCAGTATATTAAATGCAACGATACGTTTTCGAGAGATTTATGGATTTATGCAGGCAGAGACCGAACTGTATCGCAGCCTTTGTTAAACTTTAAAGTGTAATTTTGTTCTTAGTAAGTTCGAAGAACCACAAACTGAAATGATGTACAATATGTTGGCACCATTTGGAAATTCATTTACTTCCAGTAATATTTTGGCAATTTAAACATGTGGCATCGAGTTAAACAAACTGATATCTCATTTCTTCTCTGTTATGCCCCTGTGGCTCATAAAATGAACAAAAGCGAAATAAAGCACATCTACGATAACCTTTTAGTTGCAATTATCCATAAGTTACCATGAGGTAACCAAATGTTTTCCGTAAGTTCCTCAGGTAGTACCAAAATCCGTACAATGAAAGATCCACATACGACTAAATCTATACGATACTTATGTTCATCATGATTATCGCCAAGAGAATCAGATCACATTCTCTTGCTGTCACACCAAATGAAAACTCCAATACATATTGTAAAATTGTCTCTGCGATAGCTTTCATATGCGGCAGCTTTCCAGCGCGGTCGGTGTCTTAAGTGGCATTTGTTTTGGTATCTGAAGGGTCAGGTTCAATCGTTTTCGAGTGATTTCATCTCATCAAGGTGGACAAGTGAAGTTTTCATGTAATGTAGAAAGAAAATCTACCTTTCAAGGATTTTTCTTTCGCAAGTATTATCTTGTAAAACAAGAAAACTTAGATTAGAGAACTTAGTCAAGGTATTTGATAAATCGTGGCTTACTCGTTTCAAAACAGCTCTTACGGCGAGACTCTTTGTAATGTGCTCGTGTGCCCTTTTTCAATTAAAATTACATTGTCACATAGGTACAATTTGTTGAATACAATCTAATCAAAGTCTTTCTGTTCATTTTCTAATCATAATTGCAAAAAGTTGATAAAGAAATATAAAGCGCAAATAAAGTTAGACTTCCACGCATGACAACCTCATATTACGTAAGTTTATTTGATCTCACGATCACAAAAGTCCCAGATGTGACAAGGAATTTGCACCACTTTCTGCACGAGGGAGGTGACACCACATTACACTACACATGGCAAATCTCTTAACATTATCGAAAAGTACTTATAACTCACAACAATCACTATTTTCGCCTTTAACATGTCATAACACATGAGAGGAAGTGGATACTTATTGAACTGAATCTGTGTATTTTAACCGGCTTCCGAATCATTTCTTTTAATTGGTTCCCTTTTCTCACAATGCCTCATTACAGGCACGGTAATTCTAATTACCTATTTAGGATACAGAACAAATCATATCGCTGAGATACTTATTACACATCTACATCACCAGCAATTAAAAGAATTGGCTTAATCTTGGTTTAGCTGCAGAGACGTATTTTAAATTCAAAAGCTGCGATTTAACACCATGATAACAAGAGGTTAAAGACATTTTATCGAGAACTTAGATTCTCGGCTTGCATTTTTAGTCGCCTATCACAACAAGAACAATAAAAGAAATTGGATTTATCTTCCACATCGAATTAATTTCATCTCCCTCTACAAACTCGACTGTGACCCTCGATAGCCAGTACATATTTTGAACATTTGTTTAGCATTTGAAGATTGAGCGACATTTGAAGACTCTCATACCAATAACCAATTTGTTCACGAGGGAGAATGTCCAACCAATCAATACGTATTTTCTCTCTTTTTTTTCTTTTTTCATTTCCGACTCTGACGCAACAGAGCCTTGGCAATAGAACTTCTCATAACTGGTGTGGCTAATTAAATGAAGCTTGGGTTGAAAGTTTCTTTGTCTTCAAGTTATTAAATGAGTGATGTTTTGTGTAACTATTACTCTCTAAAAAATTTCTTACTAAATTAGATTGGCATCTCATAGGAAAAGGTTAAACTGGCACACGTTCATTAATTGAGGCTCGAGGATGTGTTTTGAACAGAATGCGTCGTCTGTGAGTGGACGGAAAATCATCTTTTTTCATAGTACTTTAAGAATCCGTTCCTGGTGGTCTGCACATAAGAACCTGTTCCGCTTACGAGAGATTACCACATAGGAAAAATGAGGTCAAAACAGTGTAGCCCACCAAACTTATGATGACCAAGCAAAGAAAAAATTCAAGAATTCCACGCAATTCGAGAACCTTTTTTGATTGGGAAGGATAAAATCATCGCAGCTTGATGCTACTGGGCCAAAATATGCCTCCTGAAGTTAACACCTATGCTAGTTGAGTCTTAATCTGTATTCTGTGATTAGATTAAAATCCAGCAGGAAGGGCGCCATCTTCCACGTACCACGATAGGGTAGAAAGACTTAAGGTTATCTAAACAGGAACACTTTAATTATGCAAGGACTTCGACATGGCCCTGCCCTAATCCTTCTTAAAGGTCTCCTATGGAATTTTCATTATCTGGTCTACAATTTGCCAAATAAACGCATTTTGGCTGTATCAGTATATCGGCGGGTATATCCCACTGGTAAATAAGGCTTTGCAAGCTTTCCTGTTATTCACAAATTTTTCGTTTTTCCTTCCGATTTCTATACATACGCGTCCACCGCTTCTTTGCCAATTTTAAGTAATTTCCGTTGTGGTTAACGTCTTGGAGTAATTTTCCTAAACATTTACGAATTCCAGAGTATAATTCTATGTATACTCTAAGTGACATGTTTAATTCCTCAAGAGAAAAACGAAAAAGAATACAAAAAAGTATAAAAAAAAAAGTAAATAGAAAAAAATAATGGAAACAACGACAAGTTTCCAAAGATAGAACACAGCAGTTATCACAACATGAGCGTGGGCCGCGACATTCATCCATAATAATTGTAAAGACAAAGTTCACAGTTGTTTATCTACCGGACTATACCGTAAGGCTTTGCACGTTACAACAATACAATAAGGCAGGATTTACAAAGAGCGATTAAAACACGTGCATGGGAGAAGCGCATGCCATTTCTGTTCCTTCCTGTTTGATCCATAGGGGAAAAAAGGAGAGACACATGCGATTTTTTCCGTTATATTGTCGCCTTTCATTACATTACGCCAGAAAATGAAGCTGAAGAATATGAAGAAGATTTTCTCCATAATATGAAAAATGTCATCCGCGCCGCGAACCGCGAACTGATAACGTCTGACCGTTGTGATTACATCATCGATAGCTGGCGTCAAATTGAGCAGTTAAAAGAAAAGCGACAATAGTTGACGCAGATTACGCAGACGTGTACACGCAGGCAAGAAAGTACAGAGCCAACGATATAGGAACGCTTGGAAATACTCACGGATAAAGGATACTACGAGAAGGAGTTTGCTTTGGCCATTTAGAGGTGAAGTAAGTGCGTATTAGACTAAAACAAAGCTCATGAAATGGTGTACCGAGGTTTAGACTTCGACAGCAAAATTAACGCCCGTTTTGAAAAGCTAGCTTGGAGAGAAACACACATCTTTTGATTTATTTTCCCTGTTCGTCATTTATAGTACGTTTAGAAGGACAGAGCAATGCCGTTTAAGTGGCAAATATGTTCCTTGTTTTTAACGCTGATCGGTCGTGTGTGAATAAGCAACCTTTGATTAGTATTAAGAAATTGTATCGAGTCCGCGCGCAAATTTAGTCTCGGCCTCTCCACAACGTGAATATACATAAAGAAAAGGGTCGTAGCTAACAAGAAAAAAAAATGATCAGCCTTACTCTTTGTCACTAATCTTCGTCTTCGGCGTGTGTGGTTTGTATTAATAAGCAGACTTGAATAAATATTTGATTTTTGGGCGCGTATGTTTCACCTCAGTTTCAGACAAAAATCAAACGTAGGATTTTTACGAAAGTGAACAAAAAACGCTTTTGCGCAAAGATGACTTGACGTAAGTGTCTGTTTGGTCCGTGTCCGTGATCAACATAACTACAGAGTTGGAACATGCAATCATCTTCGCCGGAAATACCACTTCTGCTTATAAGTCGACAGAGAGAGAATCTCCTTGGGTACAAATCCGGAAAGTTTAAAGCAGCTTTTATCCAGGAGGGGGGGGGGGGGGGAAGAAGAGAGATGAATGTCGACAGTTTTGAAAGAAATTCTAAAAGATATCAATATGGGTGTGGCACTAACCAATGTAAAAGGTGTAGAAGATAGTAGATGTAGGTTTGAACAAGTAAAATAATTCTCCTGTATTTTGTTAATATAAAGAGAGAAATACAAATTACTACCCTCAATAACAAACTAGAGAATCTACGAAGATCACCCCTTGCTTTCTGTGGTGGAGACCCCCCGGGATATAGATTTCAGACGTTGTACCGCTATCAGAGTTAATCGGATAATTGCTTGAACAAATGCTAGTGCAAGTAATAAATCCCAAAAAATGCACTGATATCTCATAATAACATCTTCCCTAATTCGACCATTATTTCTCAGTTTTTGGATAGGAGACGACTAGGAGATCCGAAAATTCATAATCTGCCCTTGGTGACACGAGCGAACGAGATTTTAACTTTTAAAGATAAACGGTCACATTATCGTCAGTAAAATTTTAAAAGGCTCCTCGACATTGTCGCATCATTTTCGCCTCTTCACTTTGCCGAGTTTAATTAATGTAAGAGCGAGGTTAGCAGTGACTTAAATACCGTCTAAGCTTCTGTTTCGCGGTGATTTCGCAAACACAAGAGCAGTGAAAAACTCTAGTGCTCACAAATAGGCCTTGTCAAAGAGGAATGGTTGAAACACCTTATGCGCACATGTTAGAGTCAAATTGTATCAAAAAAATCTGTCTCCTTGCCGATGGAAACGTAAAATAAACTGTTGAGTGCAAACAGAGATAACGTTCTCATTAACGACAACAATTTTCACGCGCTATCAGTTATCAGACTTGAATGTAGACAACTGTCTTACTGCAGATTAATACTCGTGTTTCATTACCAATCACTTTTAAAGAGTTTGTAATCAATCGTTGGGTGGAAGATTGTACTTTTATCTGCTTCTAAAGGGGAAATACCTTTCCAATTAACTTTCCTTTGGCCTGCACCGTTTTGTGCGGTAAGAAGAGTGCCACAGTAAAAATAAAGTCCCTTTGTGAAAGGGCCAGAGTCCAATTAACCAATTTCGATAACGTGATTATGACTAAATCAACAAGTCTAATAACATCCCACATCCGCTTAAAATATTTTTTTTGTTTGTTAAAAAGCTCGTCTCCCTTAACTCCGACTGTGAATTCACTGTCGAAATATTGGTTTACAAAACCTCCTCTTTCACCGGCCTCTTCATCCGCAGTAAATAAACCTCTTCTCATGCGTATGCTGCGCTCACTTAAATTACGAAACCGCTAAGCTCTGAATTTGAAAAGTGATCATCAGTGCAAAGGAGAAGTTTCTTACTCTGTATTGTAAGTAATGCCAAAAAAAAAATCCAAGAAACAAATTAATACATATGACCTGAAAAAATTTACGGTGACCTCAATGAAGCTATGAGAGAACGGAAAGTAACAGGATTTAGCGACAAATTAGCGACCACTAAAACGGGAAGACAACTGGTTTTGTTGAGTACCAAAGAAAGTTATTCCCGTGTTTATGGCACCCACGAGTTTCATGAACAGAAGACGTTTCCAAAAACAGACAATGTCACGTCCTGCATGTCATGTATGGAAATTTAATAACCTCATTTCAAAAATTAATCAATCTGTGTTAAGTTCTTTCCCCGCCTATCAACATCACCAGCATGCCGACATCCGGAATCTGATATCTGTAGTGTGTACCTCTTTGTCTTCCAAGTTCCTCGATGATTTGAGGTCTTCCGCAAATAGTGAAGTGGCCTCCTACACCATGTTCTTTCTCATGCAAATGCAGGAAACCAAACACTCACCCACCATCACCAACTGCTTACAGATATATCGCTTAAAAACCACCATCACCAACTGCTTACAGATATATCGCTTAAAACCATAGAAAATCGTTTTCTGTTAGCCTGTTATGATTAAGTATCATACTGTACACATGCTGTCTTTCACTCTGCTCGGTTACCATGAGGTGAATTGTCTAATTTCCTATGATAAGTAGCAGTCATTTGACGTCTTGTCAGACGATGTAGATCAGTGGCATGTATGACAAAACCACAATGGGACAAAAAGAGGTTGTTGCACGAATTCTTTCACGGAGCTGTGTCACGTCTGCGAAAAATGTCTTACACCGGAGTGAAACTGTTAAATCATACTCTTTGAAAGAGGATAAACACCCAAGAGGTAAGAAAAATTCAAACATAAAAAAAAATAGACTAGGATAAATTTTCAAAAAGGTTCAAAGATTCTGAATGAATCATCGAAAACGTCCAAAGATCCGTTAAGTCACTCTTAGCACCAGCTAGATCGGTTCAAGTGGTAACCAAGGTAGCGTCAGGCTCAATATCTCGATGCATATCACTTTAAATTGACCACTTGTATGTAAATGTTTTCACTACAACATAACGAAACTTTTCCTAAATTTCGTGTGACAGAGATTTAACTTTCATCCCTCTGAACAAGTCGCTCTTTTGGCAACATGTAAGGAGGCATAAGCCAGTGCTCATAAATAACTCAACAGTCGTGTTTCATAACACTTAATTCGGGCGTTGTCTAATAATATTATTTCATACATCCTTAAACCTCTTTTGATCCAATTTTAATGCATCAAGTACGAATCAACAAATAGATCCTATGTTACCGAGGATCCCTTGTTCAGAAATCGATTACAGATGACGTCAAAATGTCGTAAGAACAAAAAGTGATGCGGAAGACGCAGCCGAGTGTGTCACAGATTTTCTTACCTTTTGGTGATCTATTTCTGACAGATCCACGGCAACATGGAAACTATTACTTCATATGTGTTAAAACAGCAAAATGTTGTTAATGGTAATCTCATCTGCGCGTCTGTCCTCCAATGAACCATGCGTAAAAACCAATCAAAATGTGTAAGATTCAGTTTATCATAATATGGAAATAGTTCACCTTTCCCATCGAGGAAGTACATTGACATGGATATAATCGTTAAGATTCATCAAAAAAGATCATACTGCTGGCCACAGTATTTTAAACACGACCTTTTCGGGAAGAGTATTCAGTCTTAACGGCAGGAGAAGTCCTTGGGTAACTAGGGGTAAATTTTTCAATCTAAGTCAAGTTGACATTGCAGAAAATAGCTGGGTTTAGTTTCAAGGTCTGACAGTGTCCAAAAGGTGCACGTTTCTTTGCAAAGTACCATTTTAGAACCTGATTTTAAACGTCATTGGCTTAGTTAATTGGCTTCATCAAAACATTCTCTAAGTATTTCCGCCATTCCGTCCATTTTCTAAAACCTTGAGTGCTGGAAAAAATGTAAAAGCCCTTGAGTAAGGTTAGTGGATACCTTTTTCCGTTCGCTTGCAAATTTACTTTGAGGGAAAAAAACTAATAATAACACTCTGGGAGCTTCCTTTCTATTCATCCCTATTGAATTGTTTCCAAACCACGCAAATTCGCTGTAATTGCAGTCTTGCAGCAATAAGAAATTATGAAACGGTTTTATATCTTCCGAACCAAACAGCATAATGGGGCTAGGACGGTCTGTGGCACTGAATTTACACCTGCTCTATATCAAGTAATTGGAAAATATGAATATGCCAAACTAATTCAGCGACTTTAAGCCGGAGGAAGCCATAAATTCAATCATGCGACAAGATGACGTCCTGAAACAACTGAAACTTGCGTCCTTTTTGTGGTAAATGAAGTGAAAACAAATCCAACATATCTATTTTATTGAAGTCTTTCTCTGCTATTCTTACATAAACTAAAATATGTTGTCACAATGGTGTATTTCTAAATACCGTTGAGGATGAGAAATTCCCAATCTGTGAGTGAATACTAACACAAACATTTAGACACTGTTATGACTGCCAAGGTTTTAATCGCTTGAGGGTTTCCACTGACTGTGAAGTGCTTTCGGCTGTTGTCATGAAAGCGTTTCAGCACCAGCCAATCAGGTGAAACACAATAAGAGATAATTTGCGTTATGCATTACTTCATTTCAAATTAACACCAATGGCGAAGTTTTAATTTCACATCTTTGCTTATTGTTTCTTCTCTAAGACTTGGTGAATTTCTATTACCATTATTGTGAAAAGTTGAGAGAAGGTATGTGTTTTCTATTCTGGAGGGAAAATTTCTCATCCATGTAATTGCTTTTGACAGCTTGCCATTGTAAGTTGCGTTTTGTTTTCCATCGAAGTTCTGTATTCCACCCATCAATTGCAGCTGCAATCGACAAGTTTCGTAAAATTGAAGTGAGATCATCTTTTGCACTTTTCCAAACTGATTTTAGAGCTAACTAATCTGTCGTCCTACAGTTATTTCGCGGTCACATTTTCTGTAAACTAGAATCGGCGTTCGTGGATGAAGTTTGTTATGTCTTATATTTTACACATTTGTTTACCAAAAGCCTTGACTTTTAAGGCGGTGCAATGACAAAATAGCTATAAAATTGCAATAGATCGTAATTAAACTTTGATCGGATATAATTGTTAGAATTAAATACGAAGCGAGCCATAGTGTTTCGTTGTGTTATCACGGATTCATAGAATAGTTTGAAGTCAAGTGATTTCGGAAATGAAAAGATATTTTTTAGTGTTTAAAACAGTTACTCGTTGATAAGCGTTTTAAACAGGACCGACAGACACTAGTTATTATACACAGGATGGGGCACAAAGTATAAATTCAACGATGGTTCATGGTTTGATCGAATTTTATTTAAATTTGATGTGCTTGATGAATTGAACCGATAGCCATCTAGAGAATGACAGGTTATTTTTGGTCTTGTTACCATGCAACCCCTTAAAAACTGCAATGTGATCAGTATAGCAGACCAAAACTTTTAAAATAACAAATTTGCAGAGAAAAAAAATAGTAATTCTATATTTTAAAGCATTCTTCATGGAATCATCTTTGTCGCGATGGCTACCTAAAAGTTGACACATATCTGGTATCAATCAGGTAATCTTACTGGGGTATTAATTTTGAGGAGAGCCGCTGGCAAAATATATTTGTTCAACACAAGCTGTGAACATAGACCAAATTCTTCGCTGCGTGCATAGGGCGCTCACTGATGTACACTATAATATTCGTTTAAAACTGACACCTGTACAACGTGTTTTTGCATAAATTATTGAATCTGCTGAGATGATGGTGGAAACAAATAATTGATACTAATTCAAAACACTTTAAAAATCCCTCATAGTCAATAATTTGAGTCGTAGAGCATTATTCGTCTCTCAGCTGGGTAACAAGGTTACTCTTAAATCTTAAACTTATCCCCTTCAAATTTTCTTTCTTGTTTATTTACTTGTTTCAAATTCGTTGTCACTAACATCAAACTAGACTGAGGAGAAAATTGACTCAGAAGTACACAAATATGAAGCAACATGTCTCTGATTATGAATTAACCAATCAAACCATTTATATCATTCATTAGTCGTTTAAGTGGGAGAATAAGTCAACTAGTTGGTTGAAAAAAAAATAGAAAAAAAAAGAAGAAAGAAAATAAACTAAAAACTAGAAATTAATTTGTTGACAAAAGAAGTGAAAAAGATAGTTCCAAAAAGCATATCTAGTATATCTTCAACCTGACAGTTGTAGAAAAACGAGCTTGCAGCACTGAACTAAGGTAAGAAGCAGTGGGTCACCTTACGTGTACTGGCGGGCCTGCCCGTAATTGAGAGTGTGCCACTTTCACAATCCGCTTCAAATAATTGTACACACCGGAACTTCTTCCCACGAATGAGTTAATTTTTGGTTCTGTTGCGTCGGAATACCAAATAATTGCGAAATAATTTGCGTCACACGACTCATTTCCTTTGCCAAAAAATATTAATAAATGAGTGGGCTGAAACTTTCACTGTTTCATGGTTTCGGCAGAAGATGTAATTTCAAGTTTTCTAGACAAATGACGATGACGAATCCTTGCTAACTTGATGTCAAATTCGCCAGAGGAGTAAAGTTCATGCGTACACACCTGCGGTAAGGAAAATGATCTCGTAGCATGAACAAATTTTATTCTCCCACCACGCTAAATTTAAATATTTATTGGACAACAAAAACGAATAACTTGTCTAATCTTACTAAAAGCACTCCTACTACTTTGTTTAATTTTTGTTAAAACGTGGTTTTAAGGATTTTAGAAAGGGTTTAAGAAGGATTTTATAGAACCAACGTCATCGAATCCTTTTTCCATTTCATTCAGACAAAGCATGAACTTCACCTTGATGTCTTTTCATAAAACATTTCCCATGACAACTGAATTACAAACAGGAACGAAGAAAACAAAATTAGCAGCAGCAAAAAAAACGGCTGATATAATCAGTTCGAGACCTCTGAAAATGCATGGAAAAAAAAAAACACCACGATGATCATTTCAGAAAACTACCTGCTTTAAAATATTAACACTGACTCCCACAAGTGACCAAAAAGCAATTACATCTTGGATTATCAAATTATGGCCTGGTGAGTAGGCGAAAAAATTGAGAAAGTTATACACAAGGGAAAACTGTTTCGTTTCAAACCACACTCTCAAAATTAAGATTTTAAGTCCGTCTTCGCATAGCAGTGTATGCTATCTTGGGAAGTGAAACGTTTAGCTAAGACGACAGTTCTGATGTATCATGTTTTCCAATATTCTTCCGTTCAAATTATCATTTTGACTCTCATGTCGTATTACTACATGCAGAAATAAAACGAGAATAGATAAATTTAGTAATATTAAGAGACCCTTATTTATCAAATCATTCTGTTTACAATTTAGGCTACCTTATGTAAACATTGCAGATATGCAATTGAATAATTGGCTGGTTGAAGATATTATTGAAGCACTCATTGATGGCTTTTGATGGTGCTATCAACCAAGGGTTGGTCTGTTGTAGCAGGCAGAACATCATTGAACAGAAACAGTAACAATTAAGAAAGCAGAGAAAAAAAGGCCGGCATGTTGTCGTCCATGCTACTTGTGCAGTTTATTGTTTGACTGTTCTAAAACTGATACGGTGTTAATTGGATTTTTTGATTTTTCAACGACAAACAATATTCGCCTTCGAAGCTGTCCAGCAAAATTTCGCCACTGTTCGAGTTGTATATTCTTAATCTGACATCGCTAAGATTCATCATGAGTCTGTACATTGTGAATGTTGAGTTTTTGGAACGAATAATCAACGCAAAGGAATTAACTCCTGTTTGCGCATATTTGCCGCCATACCGCACTAACCATGTCGTGAGAAAAGTCAACGTGAAAACTATGAATTCTTCATTGAAAAAACTAGTCATATATATTTCAAACAAAGTTTCTAAAGAAAGTGACAGAATTCCTGGGAGACAGCTATTATTGAGCAATTAGATTTTTCATTTTTCAATTTTTCTGATCCTTGTCATTTTTCCAAAGATAACGCGGTTTTGTTCTTTTTCCACAAGTAATCCAAAGTAACTTAAATCCCATCACAGATTATTCACGGGTGATTTTCGTGAATGTCTGATTTCATTTTCTTTAAAATGCGGATCTGCTCTGGAAATCTCGAGAACATAAACCAAATTTATTTCAAAGTCACTGAAATTTGCATAAGGCTCACGTACGGAGTGTTTTGTTAAATAAATCATTGTAAACAAGAGATTAAGATATCTTAAGAAATAGTAGGCACAACCTCAATCAATGAAAACTTATACAATTTCCTTGTAACGTCATTGTTATGATATACCGGAAAAATATTCGATGACTTCTGCTCCGATTTTGTGTTCCTCTTTCAACTGAATAATTCGTGCACTTAAATATGCAAATATATATAGATATATATATATATCCATAGGGATATGAAAACTTGTGTTTAAATAAATATCTTCATCTTTTCGATATTTACTTTCAAAGTGCCCAAAATACTTAAGCAGTATATTTCTTTTTATAGTATGATATGGAGAACAAGAATTAAAAATTGTATCATTTTGACTGATTTGGTCTTATTCAAAGTATGTTTTTGCCCATCTAAACCTTGACGTTTCAGATCCGCCTTTTGGGAAAAACATTCAATTTTAAGATATGTCTCATCTGAAATTGTTTTATTACACAAGTGATTTTTACCAAATGTAAAAAATAGCCCTGGCAACTTGGTAATTAGCATTTTCTCAAGTTTCATTTGGTGTTTATTGGCCAAACAAACAGACGAGCATTTGCAGCTCGTAAGGAACTGCTTAACCACGTATCATTTGATTCTGTAAAATAGGGCTTCACTCGGTCATGTTTTACTCTCTAGTCACTCGAAAACTGTTCACCTTGTTAAAGGATGGCTAGAATTGTACAATTCACTTCTCGCATCTTCCATTTAGTTGAATCAAATGAATGCAACGCGGTGATTCATTATCACAGGAAGGGTTGGTATTCAAGCCAGAGGCGAATATCAACAAGGTTAGCAGGTTGGTAGAAAAGCAAGCAATTCAAGCTGACCTGTGACAAAATATGTTCTACGTTTGTTTAACAGCTAATCCTATTAAATTTATTCTGGTCGAGGATCCTGAGCAGACCCTTTTTTTTAGCAAAAAAATAGCAATCGCTCTCTTCTAATCAGTTTGGAATGCTAGCTGAGCTCTAATATAGCAGTGAACATGGGAGTCTGTGCGAAAAAGCCTAGAGTGCTGTGTTGTCTATCGAAACGAAAAACGCCAACTGGGTGAACACGCTAGTTTCAATAAATTTTTTTAATTCTTTTAGTTTTCAGCATAATTCATGTTGATATTGTTGTCATCAGAAACTGGACAAAATTTGTAAATTACAGTACTGAAAAGTAAGCATACGTATTTTAATTGTAAAAAAAAGAAATTCACTGAGCTAATCCAATAAAGGCAAATTTTTTCGAAGCAAACATTATTTAATTACAACAGAGGATATTATAATATGGATGCAAAGTTCTTTCAAATCAAATCTGACAAGCTAGCCAAAAAGTATGGCGGTAATTGATGGTCGAGTTGGAGGCTAATGAATGAATATTTCTGCCATAACTTTTTTGAGAAAAAATAAGCATTTGACAAGGAGCATTCAGAAATCTAGAAATTTGACGCCCAAGAATCAGTGAATCGTCGTCATTTAAAAGAAGAGGGATTTTCAAATTTCTTTGAATTTTGGCAGAGACCTAATCGAGAATAAATCAATTTAGTTTTTCAATCATTTCCGGAAGCGTTAAAAAACCACGCAGACATCCATTGAATAATAATATGTTCCTCAGCTTATTCTGTTCGTCTGCCGACTAGCTTTTAAGCAGAATACAGATATGCCACATTTTTCTCTCGGATTTGTGAGCAAGTTCACCCCGACTCGGGCCTTTTCTGTTTGACTGAAGCCATCAAACACGGGCTGTAACATAGACCGCAGACTGTTCATGGCGCCCTTTAAAAGGCAGTGCTTGCGTTGCCTCAAGCTGAAAAACCCAGAGGATTTTCACTGAAAATGTAGCTAGATTAAGCCTATTGTTCAATTTTAAAAGCCATTTCTTTTCAAATACTCAACACAATTCATAACTCTTGACCCATTTCGCCCGAAAATTCAATTTAATCCCTAAGTGTATGTTGCAGGAATGAAAGCATGTTTCGATTTTACGGCTAACCAAGTAACATCATTCCCCAGTTTCGAACTTTGCAAACAGTGGAACTGCTCGACAATTAAAAAAAAACACAGGCGTGTCAAAAAAAAGTCAATTAGAAAGTAACATTTCATTTGCAGAGATTACGTCGTAAGTCAGTTTACGTTGTGGTCTACAAAATCATTTTTGGTGGACGTCCAGCGATTTAACATAATTTTCAAAAGCATTCAATGTTACCACAAAATACAAGGAAATTGAGAAACTGCACAAGGATTAGTTTCAACAACTGATGGCATGATGTAGGCTATGGTAAGGTCTTTTGGCCAAGCTTCAATTTTCTGTTTGCTACTAACTCAAAAGATGTCCATGTATCCTTGGGATAACCAATTTACGGTTAATTTTTTTTTTCGCGTCGATGTGAAGGGGTAACCCAAGCACGATACGCGTTCGAGAGTCAAATTCACAAGATTGAACCAAATACCATGTCTACCTACTGAATTTACTTTATCTATCTATGTTAAAGAACCTTTCAATAGGATTTTGTACATTTGTAACTAATTCACCTAAAACAAATGTAAGGTGCAAAGTTTTTTTCCGGCCTCTGTGCATTTAATTAAGGTCACCAAATAAAGTCAGCCTTGCAAATTTACTTGAATGCTTTATTGACATTCAATAGAAGTTACAATGCAATCCTTACAAAATCCAAGTAACTTGTGAAACGCATATAAGCCTAGTAACTAGAAGCTCCTTTGAAAACAATGGTAGCAGTTGATGTACAGTAAACAAAAATGTGAAAATTCAATGGGATCCACGGCTCCCACCGAATGTGGACATCCCTTCTTTAGGCTTGGTAACAATGAAAAAGCCTCAAAGAGATGCGGAGACGTTACGTAATCGTGCCTAGGAAATCTAGAAGCGAACCTGGATCCAACAAGGATTGTTAGACCTTCACATGATTAAGGCAAGACTTGAAAGGGATATTCGAGGCGGTCTTTAAGCTACGCCGGTAAAAAGCAAATGCATTTTCATTTACAAGGAGCACAAACCATGATCCATTGAAAATAGATTATGGAAACAAAAGCCATTGGCAACGGCTTTGCGATTGACAAAAGGGTCATTTCATTACAGTTGAGCTCGACTCCGAACAAATAATTATTTACCACGAAGTAAGCGTCGAAATTCACTTCGACCTACTGAATCTTTTCTTTTTCAGTGTTTTATTATAAGTTAGATTCCAACATTTAGGCTGAGAGTATGAAGTACACTGTAAACGGTTCAAATTCAAACTTAATCTCCATAAACAACACGCAGTGAATTAACTAGTATATGTTAAACTATCACGTTGTTTAAAAAGAGAAACTTCGTTCTGTACACACATTTTTGTACACTTGGACATGCAAAGGATTCACAGTCTGTTGGTGTTATTTCATTAACTTGTGGTAAGGCCAAATTGTACACAAGTTTACTGCAATATTTTGACCTCTTAAAGCCTTCAGTTACACCTTTACGGCAACCCATGATTTAAAAGCGATAATAACGGTGATTTAACTACTGTTCACGCCTCCCTTACGTACCATTACTAATTAGTATTAAGCGAACCGTCGCAAACTCGGCTCATTTCATTTTAATTACTGCCCAATTTTTGACGTAATATTCAAAGGATCCTATCAATCTTAGATGAGACTGATGACATTTGTTTGTAGCGGCTATCTTTAAGAGATTCCAGTGATATTCGAGCAATTACCACATCGCCTAAAGTATTTGAGTAGCCACGCATGACACCGCAAATATCGTACCATCGAGTTTAAGGCCTTGTGTGCTCGATGTTTTGCAGACAGCGCTGACGCACCCCTGACCATTGCCAAAGGATGGACGTCACCTTAAGAAAGCTCTATTTGGGACTGTTATTGATCTTAGAAGCCATTAACAGTGGTTGTGCTCAAGGTAAACAAAGTTGTTTGTTATATCATTTCTTTCTCTAAACCACAGAGAATGGACACTGCGTTTAATTGTCCTTCTTTCTATGCACTCCGCGTGCTTACGTTTATTTTGCATGCCTTAATCCGTTATAAACGGCAACTTCACAGCCATGATATAAAATTAACATTGATCATTAAACTGTCAAGTTATTTTAACTCGTCATTTCAGCGATTTCAGTGATAGCCAGCAACTCCGGAGAGGAAACTGAGAATATAGAAAGAAAATTATACAAACCAGCTCCGTCTACAGCTAGCTAATAAGAACAAAGTGTATATTAGTTGACAGTGCTAATAAGCGGGAAGGGACTCTTGAATAAGTTAACGCAACAGTACAACGCTACAACCGTTCTAAAATCATCTACGCTCCTCCTCCATGACTGAGACGTGAACTTTTGGAAACCCAGTGAACTAATTTCAGTTTGTGGCATTCGGTGCTGCATGGTACAAGTTACTGCAGCTTAAGTTATCACTTTTGACTGAAATGTTGTTCAACACTTGATGGTATCACTATTTGTTCCGGTTTCTTTCAACCAGCTTCTTTGAACTTGAAACAATAACTGTTGGAGTGTGCCAAAAGTCAAAGGGAAAAGCCGGAATGACCAGACGAAACGTAATGACACGTTTGCGAGAGATAGAATAGCCATTAAGCTGTACTTACTATAAAAGTCACTTTTTTAAAGCATTTTTTTCGACTGAATGAAATTCATTACTTAAAAATTCTAGGATATTCCAAGAATGTTTGATTGGCCACATTTGTTGCAACAAAACAATATCCACACCAAGATGATTCAGCCATCCAAGAATTCAAACTGGGAACCATCTGCTACGCTTTTCGAGATCCTTAGTGATTTTACTTTAAAGCCGCATTGTCTCGTTCTCATTCTCTCCGGGTTTTCAGCAATACTTTCTTGCTTTTTATTCCAAACCTTCCGTTTCACATCGGCATGAGTGAGTGAGTGAAAACCAATTTGAACCCAAGAAGAAAACAATGTATACTCTTTGTCACTGCTACCTTAACACTAATCTCCTCTATGCTTCACTTTCTCCTTTATGTCAATTCCAACATCTTCTACTTTCAATCATAATTAGTCATAGATCATCAACATTTGTAGCTGTTGTTATCATTATATCACTAAACTTATTCATAGTGACTTTCGCGTGATCAGCTGGAAACTTGAAAAAATCACTTGATGCGAATTGTTAGAGTGAGACTCGAGACAATCCCACTGAGTAACCAAATATCACCTAACTTTGACGTCGTAATTGTAACTGGATGAGTGTAACCCGTTAAAGACAAGTTATAAATGTCAATGTTTATGTACATACGCTTATTGACACTTGTTTCATCTGCTGGCCCAACTTGTTCTCATAATAGTTGTTTAAGCTTTGAATGTATCAACAATAATGTAAGTTGACACATTTTATATGTCAGCAAATAACCGAGCCTTTATATCATTGTCGAGAGGGTGTAGAAGACCTTATAACTAACACTCATCACTCTTACACGCACGAGAGAGCAAGAATTGGTTATCAGCAATGTTCAAAGAAATTGCTCTCTCACAAGCAGTGAAAACATGTTTACTAAAATACCTTAGGATCACAGATTCATAACTACTAGCTCTAACTGTATTGTCTAAGTCTTACTTTTTAAATATCTCTAGGAAACCACGAAAAGGATTACGAACACATGTTGATGCGAGACCTTTTCAGAGACTACAACAAGGACTCCCGCCCTGTATTCAACAAAAGCACAGCAGTGGATGTGGAGTTAGACGTGGCTTTTAGCCAGCTTGTCGAGTTGGTAAGAACGTACAAACACTTTGGGTTTGAATCTCTTATAAAAAATACCTCATTAGCTAAATAGGCTCTTTTGCCAGATGGACAAGCACATACTTTGTAAAGCCGAAATTATTTAATCATTGTTAGCAGAGACTGACCTAGAAATTGGCGACGACAAATACTTTACCCCCAGCTGCTATCTTTGAAAAGTAAACCGGCAGATTGTCAATAGATATTTGCAAAGTGAGCCTAACACAATCATGTTAAACAAATTTATACAACAATGAAAACGATGGAATTCTTTGAAGAAACAATGTCCATTATGCTGTCAACTTTAGTCAAAATACCAAGGATAACGATTGTATTGTAGCAGTTATATATGAGTGCACTATAGATGTATCACAAGTCACTCATTACTAAGAAAGCAGAAAAGATTGCAAAACAACATGCACCTGTTGCTAAATGGCACAAACATCACTTTTAGAAATTTCAGTAAAAGTTGAGGAGATTATAGATACACGAATGGCTCCTGGAAATCTCCGCTACCGTGTTGCAACTAACCCCTCGGTAGCTTACCAATTAGGTGATTTACATTAAGTTTTGTTTCGGGTGATGAAGCGTTCTATTTGTGGTAATTTACAGGAGTGATCCGCAATTGACAAATGATTGTTAATGTCTATATACCTACCATCGCGTTTGTTATCAAATCCCTTGCAAGCTATAACACGAAGATTTCAAAAGCTTCATGAATTCCATATCTCAAACATCCATCTCTTGAAGAATGATAGAGAGCAAACAATTAAATCGTCACATGTGGAAAAGGAATTTCATTACTTAAGTAATGAGTCCTAAATTTTCTTTAAGAAAGAATGCCGAGTATAAGTTTCCCCAAAGTTGAAAAAAATTCTATGAGGCTCAATAAATCAGAACACCAAAAATTACCAACATACCCTCTAAAGTTTCACGCACACAGATCATATTTAAATGCACCAGAAGCAAAGATTACGTAACGCCTACGATCGTTGTGAATCACTTGTTCCCAATCAAAAATCTGAAGTACAAAATGTTTCTCTGAACTTTCTCTCATTGAAATATCTGGAAATCAAAGTAAAGAAACTGGATGTGAAATATTCTACCCTAAGCTAAAAAAGTAAGGTCGATGAGACAATCATAAGTGCGGCCAAAATCGCTTAGGAATGATATTTTGTTGTATTTATTTAACACAAGGACGGCAAGGATCAAATATTATCAAGCAAGATATGGATTCGCCAGGTAAGCCTCATCCACTTCTTGAAATATCTCGTTAAATATTGTATTTCCTCGGATCCCATGCGAATGAGCTGACTTCATTTTGTTAGTTCGTATGTAGATGATTGTGATGCCCAATTATGTATGATAAAATAGCCATAGAAATTGGGAGTTGGACCCTAGTCCTTCTGCCATCAATTGCTTGACTGATAGGTAATTCCCGATGCTCTTTTACTTGATTTTGTTAGAAATGGAATAATCCTTTCCTTGCATGGAAGCCAGACAAATACAATAACATTAGTGTTATCAACGTAGATCCAAAGTTGGTTTGGAAGCCAGATCTCGTCTTATACAACAAGTGAGTACGCAGCCTAATGCCAACTTAATGGCCAGTATGCTACGTCATTTCACTCTTTTCGACAGAGGTTAAATGACCAGGTTGGTACATTCCTTAAACTTAGGGAACATAATCCACGTTGATCAAGAAATCTACGCCAATCTACCTTTCTGACAATTATCACTCCTTTATAGCTTAAAGATCGTGATTAACCAACGTTCATTTACAGGAAGAGAACTTCCAAATCACAAAATTCTCATATTCTGGTTCCCATTTCCATTTCCATTTTATCTCAGTGAAAATCTATCGAAAGATCAGAGTTTTCACAGAGATTGGGCACTATTCCATAGAGCTTATACATTACTTTAGACAAAAGTTTGCGATCTTGTTTTCCACAGCATTGGTATTGGCCAGACGGGAGCGATATACAACTTTGACACAAAAGTGGTCATATACAGCGACGGAACTCACTATTGGTATGCCCCAACTGAGATCAAAAGCATCTGTAAAATCGACATCACCTACTTTCCATTTGACGAGCAAATATGTCCACTCACCTTTGGTTCCTGGACCTACACAGGAGTTCATTTGAATCTGACGAATAAAGCGCCAACAGCAGATCTGAGCAAGTACACGATCAGCGGCGAATGGGAATTAGTCGCCATGCCATCAAAACGCAACGTTGTTAAGTACAGTTGCTGCCCAGACCCCTATATTGACGTTACGTACAAGGTTCACGTTCGTCGCAAGGTGCTCTTCTACCTGACTAATCTGATCTTACCTTGTGTTGTACTAGCAGTGCTAACAGTGTTTTCGTTTAGCCTGCCACCCGAGTCAGGCGAGAGGATTTCTCTTGTCATAACTATTCTACTGGGTCTAACAGTGTTCATGTTGGTGTTCACAGAGAACGTTCCTCGCACTTCAGAGGTGATTCCGCTGATTGTGAAGTTCGCATTCACAGTCATGTGCGAGGTTTCATTCGCCCTGCTAATCACGTGTTTCATCGTTAGGATTTACCACAAAGATCCTGGCAAACCCATGCCGGCATTCTATCGTTATATCACGTACAAGTTGCTAGCACCAGTCCTCAGAATGCAGCCTGTTCCGGCAGGGCATCATGATAGACGACACTGCAAGGAGCATCTCGAGAGGACGAAGCACAGCCACTTTCGTCACCGCAAACCTCGTGCATACATCAGCAAACTGTTCGGCAACTACACCGAAGAGACCAGCTGTCGATTGGAGTTAGATAAGCAAGGGGACGACATCACTGACGTAAGCTCGGGGACTTCGAGGCAGTCAGACCCAATGAAATGTCCTTCGTTAGATAAACTAGAAGAAATAACATTTGGTTTGCACGCCATCATCGATCACTTAAAAGACATTAAGGCCAACGAGTTTAACAAGAATGACTGGCATTTCGCAGCAAGAGTGCTGGACACTTTCTTCTTTTGGCTCCTATTAATAGCATTTGTAATATCGACAACTTTGTTTTACTTCTCAATTCCATGATTCTAGTGCTTCGATGCTGGTAATTGAACGTAGTTAGCAAACCACAGTAAATGGTTGTAAACGGATCCATTGATGATTGCGAGCTTCGTAGGGTTCAGTTGATTTGAATAAGTCAGAGTGGTGGATTGATCTTCAAGAATAGGCACTGATATCAGTAAGAACGTGAATAGCCTATAGCCTCAAAGAAAGGGCACTATCGGCAGCGCGGGAAAGTCTGTACACTTTTCCACGTACAAGATCTAAATATCACCTCTCAGTACCATGTGCCTTGACTTTTTCACTCTAAGAAGTTGGCGCTGAAAGCTTTTGGCGTTAAAACCGTTATCACCTTTCCACCTGAAAATGTTGTGATATTTCAAATAGAAAGTCCTCTCTGGTCACTCCTGGCAGTGAAAGTCTTTAAAGGAGCAATGTTGTTATATTTTGACCTATTTCGTGGCGTTGTGCAAAACTGCTTTTTTTCAAGGTAATTACAGAAAGGTATAACAAAAATTGAAGAAATAAAGTTCCAACGGGGCACAAGAATGGCAAAGATTAAAACAGATTGCTCAGAACAAAATTGAAAAATTTAGGCGAAACACAAAATGTGAGTTAATAATTGAGTGGCAATTGAGTGGCATCTTTAGAAGCCATGTGCAGCCTCATAAACACGACTTAGGCTAAACCTTCAAATTTACAACTAGTAGGACAATGTAGATGAGGTACATTGTAATTGAGCGCTTAATGTTGAAAGGCTTAGTATAGTATATAGAAACTAATAATTTGTAACACTTTCCAAGTTGGTGCCAAGGTCATAATTAGAGAATAGCATTTAAAAAATGTTTATCAGAGACTTTTTAATGCTTGCGAAACAGAAAAATACGTTGTAGAAGGTTGTAGATAGCATATTGAACACATAAGAGCAATTTTCGGTTAAGTTTCCTTGAGTCCCAGCGAAAACAGTCTCAACAACCGATCAGAATTTGGGAAAAAATCATAAGGATAAGGAACCAATAAGAACTAAATCTGAAAACAAGGAAACTGCCTGAAGCGCGGAAAAAGGCGAGTGACCAAGTCGCGCTTGGTTTTAGTTTTGTTTCTACTTGGTAGGTGGCGTTCATTTTCTGGACCAACAACAGGGCTGAGTAAACCAAAACCAATGCACTCTCGCTGATTGCTTTTGACTCACAACTGAAAATTGCTCTGTACGTGCAAAATGCATAGAAATTATTCGCGGTTCCTTTACAAAGGATATGTAGCTACGCCAAAAAAACTACTGGTCAGTTCAAACTGACCATTAAACCCGTAAACCATATAAAATTTTTTTAATCTTTTGAAAATGATCACAATCCCATATAATTCGGTGTATTTTTTGTGTTATAATTTTTCTAGTAATTGAGTTGTTAAAAATATCTTGTCGCTCTAAAATACTTGTTCGGAAGGGGTGGCGCATGCTTACCATGTAAATGGTCTTGAAAAGAATAAAAAAATAGTGAGTTAAGTATTTACAAGAACTGATAACTTGTATCAGCATTAGTTTGTCCCTTTTCCCTTGACCACTACGAAATAGATTACACTGCCGCTCCCCGATGTCACTGGTCAACTTGGTTGGGCGTGGTCGGAATAGCAACTTTGAAGCAAGTTTTTGAGTGAAAACAGTTGCCTTTTATGGAAAGAATTCTTTTCTTGCAAGGAGTTTTGATATTGATCGGGGTGTGCAGCAGTGGAAATACCTGATCATCCATAAGAATGCAATCAAAATGCATTTACATTTGGTCCTTTGTTGGTCTTTCAATAATTCATGAGCTTCCTCGTTAATTTGCACAACCTACATTTCTATAACTACTACCTCCAATTTTCGATAAACTCCAAGGATTGTTTCACATCTAGGAAACATCCATGACCAAACAGGAGAATCATTTTTAAGGGTGCTAATCTGTTGGTAATATAACTACTGAAAAGAACGCTTGAGGTTTGCAAACATTTACGATTAGCTTTCAAATAACTTTCGTCTTGTTGCTTTAAAGTCCTTGACGAATTCTACCATTTTTGATAAAGTTGCTTTATTTAGCCTAATTTTTAAGTCCAGCTTTTTTTCTACTTGTCTTCTCTCACTGGGAAACAAGCATTCCTTTTATTTGCGTTGTTTTGAAGCGCGTCAACTTCGGATGCACACATCAAACGAGCATTAACTTCCTATGATATGCTAGCAAATCTTGACACTCCACAACTGTCTTCCGCAAAACACAGGGAAATAAATGCTGTCCCGACCTTTTAAGGGAATGGTAACTCTGACAGCTATTGATACACTGCCTTTCTTGAAAAAAATAGATGTTCTGATCAGTAACTATCGCAATTTCCAATGTTATTTTATCCTGAGCTTTTTATTTTCAACAAGTAACACTCGTCACGCGTGTAAAATATTGACCAATTAAATTTGTCTTGATCCTCTCAGGTGAAAACCAATCAGGAAGAGCAATTATATAAACGGACGCGAGGTAACTTAATTGGGGTCGGGATTGTTCTTTGTAGGTAATTATTCGAGAAGTATCTTGCAGTATTGAAGAAAAGAAATTTCATTTTCTTGCCAGAAGGACCTAGATGAGAATAAAAACAGTGAATAGAAAGATGAGATCCCCACTCAAGCATAGCAGTTGACGACGAGGAAGACGATTCATTAGTATTTTCCTGACAGGTAGGAGTAAAAAAAATTGGAAAAAAATCATTGGAAATATCGAGAATTTAAATCTGCATTGAAATGACGTACATTTTCGTATGATTTCGCCACTGAAGTTGGAGGGTTTTTTACATGAAGTCAACTGATATATGAATTAAGCTTGAAGGAATATCATCGCTGACGCTTTCTCTCGCGTAAGAGGCTTAAAGTACAAAAGACGAACATGAAAAAAAAAATATTCGAAAGCTCCACCGGCACTGCACTTTCAATCGTTCTTTGTTCCGTGAATTAAGCGAAGTTGTCTACATTTTGTGGCAGATCATTGAGTTCTGAATTGAGAATGTTATAGGATTTGTTTAGAATACAACTGGTCAGTGTTTTCAGGTAAAGATCAGTAAAGAAACTTTTGGCTAGACTCCAACCTTAAAAACAAGGACGGAGGCCAAAGAGCTCTTCGAGCTTTTGCCTGAGTTTCTGTGTAATCCTCTATCTACGAACGCGAATATAGCAAGTTCATGGTTGAGCAACGCACGTATAGTTGTAAAGCACCGAGGAAGTTCACAGACTCCCAGCCGGGATAACGATCCCTCGTTTCGTGCTCCCTGCGTCAAATAAATTGAAAGAGACATGCCTACTCATAAAGCGAATGTCAACCACCAAGTATATCATATAAACTGATCAACTGCCAAACCACCTTAAGATGGCCAAAAAAATTTGTTCATTAACAAATAACCCAGATTAGAAAAAAAAAGAATTACGCTGATATTTCATTGGTCACACGTTCACATCTGTTCCACTATTTTAATAATACTATTGCAGTAATTTCAGAGAAACACGACAGTGTTTTGGTATTGCGAATTCTGAAATAATTCACTTAAAACCGGAATATACCTGCAATTGTAGTCTGTAGACTTATTAAATGTCGGTATTTTTTAAAAAAGCGCTCAGTCTTAGCGGATAATTTTTGGGGGAAGGAATACGCGTGGTAAAGAAACGAAACCGCCTCCTGGCTAAAAGTACAGACTACAATAAGCAATTCGGTCCTTAGAAGCGCATAACAATGTTTTCACGCCGCTAACTCAAATGCATCTCGCTATCTGTTGACAACTAACAGAAAAAAAAATGGAGAATTTCTCCCTGAATAAAGTCGCGCTAAGCAGATTTAAATGATTATCAAAATATTTAACTTCCTGTTTAAACTAAATTCTCCACTCAAAGACAAACACCGCTCGGTAAAGGTTATTTTTTCCTTGGAAAGCGTAATTCCCGACAGGTTGTCTCTGATTGCAATAAAGTTGTCATGGTAAAATGAAATTCTCAGAAAGACTTAAAAGGAATTATTCACATTTAAGCCTTCTAGCGCAAGTTAAAGTAGGAAATGTGGTTTCATCCCGTCGTTTCACTCCCTGACAGTAGACGGAATTACGATGGAAAAAATTTGAAATAGAGAAAAACACTGATCGAATCTTTGAAAAATATCAAAATCATAGAATGTAGTTTGCATGACTAATTTATTTCCATTCAGCTTTTTGCATTTTTAATGTTCTTCTAGACAACTCTCGATTAGGTGCAAGTTTCAGCAATTCTAACTTCCAATCTAAGCTGTAAACAATAAAAAATCCAGAAAAATTTAAATCTCGTGAGAAAAGACAACCAAAACTGACAATGCCAGGAAATTCACTAGGAGAATTGACTGAAGAAAAATGACTTGGGAAAGACTCGTGACCAAAATTTCGAAAGGACATCTTCCAATAGCAGAAATATCCTTAATGACTATTTATGACTTACTTAATTTAGACACTCGTACGCTCTGATGCTGCTATCATTTTGACTCAAACACACTTTCATTATCTATGCATTGTAACTTTAATCATAAGTCAAATGAAACGCTTCAAAAAAACTTAAACTTCGCTTCCCCGGTTAGCCTTAATAAAATATAAATTATAAAAAAATAAATTAATAAAACAATTGTGGTCTTAAGCATTTTCTCCGTTTTCTTGAATGGGCTACAAAATTGTTATGTAAAAACAACCCCAAAATCTCATTAGAAATTCTCTTTACTCTCTGTCATATTATTCTTTTGATACTTAGAGGAGAAATTCTTTCCTAGTCACTCACGGGAGTTAAAGGGTTAAGAGCCAGGTCCCATGGCCTGCGATAAAAGGCAGTAGAAAAAGGTTTCCACATAACTGAAATTCTCGGATTGCACTAATGAAATGGTTTTCCGAGACAACTCACGCGAAATTCAGCTCACTTGTAATGATGTCACCCAACCTTTACTTGATTGTCAAAGATTCTCGATTTTAAAAATCAGCTGGCAAAACTGACCTGGTCGTTAAGATTTCAAGACCGAGCCCTGGATACAATTAGTTCACAAGTTCTCCCTAATCAGCACTAAGTACCAGCAACGGCTTCCAATTACTTGCATATTAATCAAGTCTTTTCTCAGAGCTATCGCTGATGGCAAAGCCCACCAACAAAAAATACTACTTTGGTAAAATATCACTTTTTTTGCTATGAAAAGTGCACTGGACCAAATGATTATTAAAAGACATTTAACTGTTCCAAAGTTCAGCAGATATGAAAGAGCCTTTAATAGTTTTCCACAGGTCTTTCCACAATTCATAGAGAAACATTTTAAAAATTAATATTGTTAAAATAAAACAGTCAACTGCTGACCAGAATTTGGAGAACCTTAAGATTCACTCGACCAGCTTCCCAACTTTCTTTATAAAAGTGTGAAATAATTTAAACGCCAAATGCTGTTCAGCTAAACACATCATCAAGTAAAAATCGAAGAAGCATCCGTTAAATCAAATTTGGAAATAAAATAAAGGGTTGGAGGTTTTTTTATGTTGGACAAAAAGATGCAATTAAACCTTCCCTTTGACGTACACGGTCTCTTAGTTCACAAACCACTTCCGTAGGTGACCAGCTAGGATGTAATTAATGGATAATAAAGATTCTTTGTTCAATATGAGAGAATCTATTTTACAAAGGATGCTAATTCCACGATCTTTCGCTAGAATAACAATGGTAGCGGTTTGTCTAGCTAGCGAAACGTCGCATGGGCCTCGTTGACCCTCTTGAAATTGCACCGTTCATGTGTGACTTTACGCATGACCAAGTTTCTGTTCACGTTTCTGTGCTTTTGTATTCGTTGTCCAGATTTTTCAAGTTAAACAGCCGATCGAATTAAGTATTCGACAAAGGAAATTTGAACAAAGTATCGATGCTTTACGAATGTTTATAAAACTTTGCAAAAAATTGGCATTACGGGAAGTTGTTACAATTGTGGTGAGTTGTCGGTCAACCAGATCTGTGAAGAGTTACAGCTGATGTCTGTTTCGATCTCCTCAGACTGAATGCTCCACAATTCTGCCAACTTAGTTGACTTCACAGTTCATTTTCAAACAATTATTGCAATTGTCAAATTTATAGAATCACTTTTGCTGATGAATGCGTGAGTGAACAAAACCACAGGATTTATCAAATTACGCAACATTTCAAAACGTCATCTACTAATGCTGAGCGGAAATTGTATCTTTAAACAAAAGAATTTGAACTTTCACTCTTCTGTTTGGTTTCCTTAGATATACGTTGGAGCACAAGCGCGGGTGAAATAAAACGATGCTCTGTTCATTTGCTGGCAACGTTCACGGGACATGGAGAGCCTTTGTGGTTACTGGAACAATCTTGGGACTTTTAGGAGCTACTACATCACAAGGTAAACATAAAACAAGCAGTAGGTTTTAACTCGTCCACTTCAATTTGTGTTTAGGCATCTTCAAGTTGAATGCACTCTCAGTCCCCAAAATGTTCAGCATCATTGATCCAGGGTCTTGTTCAAATACAGAGCTTAATTTTCTTCATAAAATTGTCATTTTTGTGGTTTCGATTCTATCGATGTTAAGTTGGTGTCAATGTTTTGTTTACAGAATTCAATAACAGATGCTTCTAAGAAAAAAGCAAACAACCGACCAATATGTTATTGTAAACATTCTCTTTTCATTCTCGTACCCTTACCGATAAGTCTTACATTTCTCGAAAAAAATGTGAAGATTACTTATGCAGTTGTAAATGAAAACAGCTTCACATAACTTTAAGTCCTACAGAAAACCTAATCATAATAATAAAAGAAAAGTTTTCCTTATCTCAGAAGGGGTGTTAGGATTCAATTTTGACTCCCAAGTTACATCTGGTAATCAATGATTGACGTAGATGCGCGCGTCAAAACAATATTTCAAAGCAAAGGTTATCCTTAATATCTTCCAATTTAAATTAATCAGATCACCCAGTTGTAAGCTTATAAACTAATAAGATAAAATGGAAAAACACTTCCTGCCTAATGAAAGGAAGTTCATTCTGGCGTCAGGTCAGTTATCCTTGAAAAAATTCTGGATCCAGACAGGTTAAGACACAAACTTATCGTTCAAAGTCAGAATGGAACTGTGTCTATTGGTCTGAACAGACTAGCCAGTTTCACAACTCTTTTTTTTTCGTTCTGTTGCTTTTTTGTTTAACCAAAAGAAAACATTTATAAACACAAAGTTTATAGTACCACCGTGATAGTACCACTGAACTGCAGCCAAGAAGGCGACAAGAGGCTTTTAATCAACAGAAAGCTATCTCCCAGTAATGCAACGGAAGTGTATTTTTTCTCCGTTTTTGGATCATGATAACCCTTCACTATTCAGAGGATTGCTGTTACAAACTAAGTTGGAAAATAGTTGTTGGTTATCGGAGAACAGCGAAAGTTTCCCTCAAAACCAAAATCCATGGTGTTCATGGCCGATTGAAGTAGAATTTCAGCAAACACACGAAAGTGTACATTTGTTGGCTCCTACAAACTATATGATAAGTCTTATACAAACAATATGATAAGTCTTATACAAACAAGCAATAAACAAAGTAATTGTTTTTATTTTTGGCGATAATGATCAAGCACGGAGGTTAAATATATGAATGCGTTCACGAAAAGTACATCAGCATCTACTAGGGAAAACAACTTCGTTCATTTTGCTAATTTTATCTTTTCAATGGTAGGAGGGAGGGGGGGGGGGAAGCAAGTACAAGCGAAGATTGAACGTTAGAGTTTTTTTGCCGTGGGTTTGATTTTTCCAGTCATGGCCTGTTTCTTTCAACCATCATTATTATTATTGTTTATGAACTTTTTAACAAATCAACAACAATGAAAGGCTGACAGCAGTAATCGATCAGACGAATAGATGAATGGATCAAGACGGTAACTCATCTTGCGATGAATTCGCGCCGGCAGTCTTACCACAGCTCGCTGCGAGTAAGACCCCCTCAAGTACTTTGTTCATGATTTGTTGATGTAAGTCATTACGATCAAAACTAACTTGGATTAACATATCGTATGGGACTCCTGAATATCTATTCAAATGAGCTCCGTAGGAGTTAAAGTACATTTGAGAATATTTTCGTTTACTTTGTTTTGTTGGTGATGGAAGTGAATTTGGACAATAGTGACATTCCACCCTCGGAACAGCTACACTTAACAAATTGCTTTGTACAAAAGGATAAAATCAATTATAGCTTTTTAAGCCTTTGAATGTGATTTAAGATGCCTTGAGTGACCACACTCCCTGGAGAGACTTTCAAAATACGGTTTGAGCAATAACACAGGAAGCAAATAGATTCGAGGTCTGTGGAAAGTAACTGAAGAATTCAAGGAGTAAAGTTTGGAGTTTGCATCTTGAGTACAATATAGCAAAAAGTAAAAAAGTATTAGAATCGTTCAAAAACCGGATGGAAACTCACACGAAAAGTATTAAAATTCATTTGATATCAATAACTCATTAGCAAAAGTACACATTGTAAACATCCCACGAATTTGTACTCAACAAAAATGATCTGCGCATACACTGATTGTAAGGTCTGTAGGCAACAAGATTGAATAACGGGTTTTTAATTAGATGTCATTCAATTAATTCTTCTCTTTGGCCCTAAAGAAACCAAACTATATATCCCCGCTGACAAAATATTCCACATTTCATCTCCTGCCGTCAGTGGATTGCAAATTTACATAATTATAAAAGAATGTGAACTGACGCTGTGCGCTATTCAGTTTGATGCATTGGATGTCATTTGAAGCCGAAGATGCAATAAAAAGATGGGATCTTGTTTTCCCGTGGCTCGTTCTACTGCAGGGAAGAATTCTGCTCTCCTTGTGAATCTCCTGGCAATTGTTGGAGTTGTTGCATCACAAGGTAGAATTAATGCACCATTAAGGTTTAAATTTCTTCATTTGTTTCTGTTTTGTTTCCGTGGTTTTGCGGTTCAACAAGATGTTTAACACTATTCAGTCTTCAAATGATGTGTGGGACTACAACATCGATTGCTCCTTTTATCGACGTCTTACGATCATTAATGACTACTTCACGGTTTAGTTTGGGTAAATGTTTCGTTCAGTCCAAGTAACAGATGTTTTTCGAGCTTGTAATCCATATTTCTTTCTCTTCGTACGGCGTCCTAATCTCTCTCAGTAACTTTTAGTTATTACTCAAGGCATAAGCAAATGGTTATTTCAATATGAGTCTGTAAACAGGTTACATAATTGCGCTGACTTAAAAACTATCATTTCTTTTCACACTACACCTTTTAATTCTGGGCTAGCCTAGCATGGCCTACCCAACAATGACAAAACATGGCTTTTCAACCTTCAGCCCGAGTCACAAAAGATCTAAAGAAATTCCACTCAGAAATAGTTTCATGGTGTTCTCATGCTAAACGTAGGCGTTTAGGAACACCTTTAGTCGGCGCGTTTGACCTCTAGATAGTCAATTGTTGTCTCCTTCATGCCACTACAAATTACTCAACTTAAGTCGCTAATTAAATCATCAAAAGGCACATGCTTTTTATCATCAAACGCACATGTTCCCCCTGATTATATAATCATTTGATTAGCGAATTATCCAAGTCTCTTGAGGTATCATTACTTGATGTCATCATACCCAATACGTTGGTTGGTAAACCTGGAATTTCTGCTACGTTATGTTTTCCTGCTGTATGTCTAAAGTCACCTCACATTTTCCTTCTTAATCCAATATCGAACCTCCTTTTGTAGTTGATAGCATCGGATTAACAAGTCTACCTAAGGGATATTCAAAAGTAACTAGGTGATCCCAGTGGCGTGGCGACACCAACGGCGCCAGAAGAAAGAACTTGGAAAAAAAAATGATGGGCCTTCGTGTTTTCGGTTGAAGGTTGAGTTCTAGTTGTTATGTTCACCGGGCTAAGCTAAACGTGCTAAACTAAGTCGTGAAATAACCTCGTACAATTTAAATTTCACAACATCCAGTTGAGTTAATGAAAGACTACCAAGGCAATATAACTTGTAGGATAAAATGGGAATGTGGTAAAAAAGTTGGAAAGAAAAACAGATTTCAAAGTCTCACCTACGATTAGTTTTGACATTCGACCGACAATAATTAAGTTTTTCTTTGATGTTTTGTTCTGATTTCAATCGGTTCGAGAGCAATGATAACCCCAAAATAGAATAAAACAAAAGTTCGGTATAACTATAGAGATTTCTATCTACTGATAATTGAAAATAAGTTTCATGTAAAAAACATTACTCCAGACAGTTTAAGTCCACATTCAAGATGCCATACCTTTTTTTTCTTTTTTTTGCCAACCAGCTTTTGTTAGAGATAACGATACCTACCCTTACTCTGATAACATGCTGTATCGAAGCAGACCGCATCTCGATAATAAAACCCATATTTAAGCGTCACAGAAAATTGCTCTTTAGTAGAAGACTTTGAAACAATACGCGCAGACCAAAATTAAACAGTTAAGAATAATCAACAAGAGGATGAAATTTGCCAGTGATGGCGAAGGCTGACAAGAATTTCATATGAAAACTTGGAAAAGTCGTCAAAAACCGTACCGTATAAGAACAAGGAAAATGAAAACAGATGAGAGCAGTCCGTAAAGGAAGGAAAAGTACAAGAACTGAAAAGAATAGTTTCGAAGGGGTTCGTCATTTGCAATCTATGTCTACATTCTCCATCGTTAACGATCCTCGTTGCCATTTTGAAAATTCTTACATCTTTGGAGTTGCTTTATAACAGCAAACAATAATTTCAAGGTTTTTTTTCTCCCTAAGGGGAGGCTATAATCGTTTTCTCTCAGTTGAGGGTTTTTTTTTTCTCAATAACTAATATTGTTTTTCTTAAATTGCAACTTTGCTAAGACGTAAAAGCCACACGTACTTACAGAGAACGAGTGAACAGTGCTTCCTTGATAAGCGCAGTAAGACAGGCCTATACTTTGTACACTTTCAAAGTGCATAAAAAACCTGAAACTACACTTATTTCAAAGTGTGTAAGAAATAACGTACAGGAGAGAAAATGATCTTCACAGGCTCTCTGCACTCACAGTTATTGCGGAAAAAGTCTGACAGAGTCTTTGGTTTCTTACATTATATCTGTGATTATTTACAGATTTCTTAGCAGGAAACAACGAACACACCGTAATTTCCCTCATTCGCAACACGTGGCTTCCTAACTCAGTGGATTGCAAAGTAGCGTTCACCTAAAATCTGAGAGGCAAGGGTTCAGCCCCCGTTGAAGCCCGAATTACTTCAGACTTCATTTAAAGCAATGACTTTAACTGCGGTTCACCTGCAAATTTTTACCACATCAAAACATACGTGCACCTTTTTCAAACATAATAACAGCCGCAATGGTGTTGCTCATTACTATGATCTATCATGAGTCCTCCTTTGTTTGTATGTATGCAGGCTACTTCAAGGATGACCACGAACATAAGCTGATCAATTCCTTGTTCAAGAGTAATTACAGCAAAGAAGCTTTACCTGTAGTCAACAAATCAGAAGCAGTTCAGGTTACGTTTGACCTGGCATACAGTCAACTTATATATCTGGTAAGAGAATGGGTTGCAGTGGTGACTGCTTCACTAAAAAAAAAAAACTACTGAACATTACTATGTAGGTCATAGCGGATGTAAATGCAATTTACCTAATTTTTAACCCTTAAACCTCTAAGAGTACAGTGACCAGCATCTAATTTCTCCTTACAATATCACAACTGAATCACACATCAATGTCATGAGAATAAAAGAAATGATCACCAACTGAAGAAACTCTTGATTGTTAGACAAATTCTCCTTGTCAGCACATCAGTAAATGTACAGAGAGCAGTATGGAGAATATGAATACTGATGTTAGGGTGTAAAGGGTTAAAGGATTAGTTTTGAGAATATGCACACTGGTGTTAGGGTACAAAGGGATAAGGAGAAAAGTGTGGCATGTGCAAAAAAACTGAGAATCCACAATATCTTAACTGAGTTTATTTGAACAAAACAACAGTTTTTGTTTCAATTGTCTGTTTTTTCTGATTTTCCTGCTGAGATTTGTCACAAAAGTACCCTTCTTTTACATCAATTCTTGCTATACTTTGAAATCTTTCACTAGCTCTGTTGGATTGTCATGTTGAAACACACACCAACAAAAAATAAAAATAATTCTGTACCAGGTCTTTTTTTCCTCTACCCTGGCTAAATCCTGTATTGTTTAGGACCATAATTTGCATTCAGTAGATTATGAAAACCAATGAGCTTGGTTCTGTTTTTCTTTTGATTATAGGACAGCAAAAATCAAATACTCTCCAGCAAAGTGTGGTTACGACAGGTAAAGTAAAAAAATTTCACCAAAACTTAAACTTTTAGTAAATTTTTGCAACCAGGCTGTAAAAGCTACAGGTCAAAAAACCCTCAGCAGGAATATTACCCACAATAAAAATTAAAATTAAATATAAGCATTTTTTTCAGAAGCTTCCCCAGTAACTTCTCCATACTTACCCATTAGCAATTAATTTAATTTGGACCTTTCTGTAACATTAAATAACTATGAGCATTGCCATTTGTCTTGAATGGAATACTTACTCATCCTTGGAGGAGTTGAAATACCCAGAAACTGGGATATCAAACTCCAGCTGGATGGGCCATGTAGCTTGAGAGTGGACTTAACCTTAACTTCCAAACCTAAAAGTCCACCATAATTCAAAAAAGGGAATTAATGATCTGCACATAATGTTACATATTCATGCAAACATCACCCACACCAGTTATTTCTTCACAGATGTGGACAAACCCATTCCTCAGATGGGACCCTGAGAAGCATGGTGGAATAGAATATATAAATGTTGACCCAAAATTAATATGGAAACCAGACATCATTCTATATAATAAGTAAGTAAAAATGTTTAAGGAAACATAGAATGAAAATGAGATAGAGGAAATTGAAAAGCTTTAGTTATTGGCAGATCTAGGTTATGGGAATGTGCTTGAAGTTTCGACAATTTTAACCCTTTCCACCCTAACATCAGTATGCATATTCTCCATACAACTCCCTAAACATTTCCTAAGGTTCTGACAAGGAGAATTTGCTCAACAATCAAGAACTTTTAACTCTTTCCTCCCTAACATCAGTATGTATATTCTCTATACAACTCCCTAAACATTTCCTAAGGTTCTGACAAGGAGAATTTGTTCAACAATCAAGAGAGCAATCTATTCTCATGACCTTATGACCTTAATGTTTGATTCAAGGGTGATATTATGAGGAGAAATTAGATGCTGGTCACTCTTAGGGATTAAATGGTTAAGGAGTGCATTTTTTGATAACCTTTTCTGTTCCAAGATCTCATCAGCAGTATTCTCCTTACTGTCTGCCATACAACTATGCCCATGTTAATCTATAGAATTTGCTGTTGCATTAACTAATAATTTCCTTATGGATATCCTTCTTTATTCCCATCTCCTGCCTGCTTGATATTGCACTAACACTGTGAGGAGAGCTTCTTTCTTGGTCACTCATGGTAGTTAACCCTTTCACTCCCAAGATCTTATTGGTAATTTTCCTTATTGACTGCTATAAAATTCTCATGATTTTAGCTCTGAGAATTTGTTACTGGATCAACTGATAATCCCCTTATTGATATTTCTTTTTATTCTCGTCACTTGTCTGCTTGAGATTATATAGATATTATAGGGAGAAATTCTGTCTTAGTCACTCATGAGAGTTTAAAGGTTAAAGGATTAGGCTATTGTGTTGTATACATGTAAATGGCTTTTCATTTACAGAATAATGTAAAAAATTTACTGGGTTACTCATTCATGAATTTCTGCGATATTCCGATGCATTCTAAAATAAATTAAATGTATACTTTTCTCCTCTTACAGCATTGGCTTTGGTGAAACAGGTGCAATATATAATTTTGACACAAAAGCAACCCTGAAGTACGATGGATACACACAATGGTATGCTCCAACAGAGATTCACAGCATCTGCAAAATTGACATCGGCTATTTCCCCTTTGACCATCAGAAATGTAAACTTAAATTTGGTTCCTGGACTTACACAGGTAATTTTAAAGGAAAGAAGTCCATCTTTTTGGGGATCTAAGGTCATGTAATAGTCTCCAGTAATAAAATTTTAGCCATCGGAAAAAAGAGAATAGAAAAGAGAAAGGTAAATTTAGCAACAAATTAAAATATCATCTTGAAGAAATGTTTATCAAATTTTAACTTTGCCCCACTAACACTATGTAGTAAAATATTATAGCTTCCTGCATGATCGCTGAAGGCAGGTCGCCAAATTGGCAAGTTTCCCTTTAAACTTTTTGCCAAAACTTTTTATCCATGGAAATCAAAATGATAAGAACACAGCTTAAGCGCTGTGAGATAAATAATGTTTTCGGCAGAAACAAGGTTAAAATAGTCACGCAATCACTTCACGGGGTCTCCTATCAGTGGGCTGTTACTTATTTAATCCGACCAAGACTTGAGTTCAGCGTCTGTGGTTATTGATGCAATTGTTTTGGTCTCATTCTGCCCAGAATATTGAAGAATTTCCCCGCTTGAATTCCCTAAAAATTATACCCATTAACTTATCACCCTGCAGTATTAGTACTGGATACTGTTGAACACCCTACTACAAATTCACTGACTTGTGAGACTGATTCTAATAGATGCTTGAACATCCTACCGTCAGTTTATCGACGTTAACCTGTTCTTACTTTGAAGACATACCTTTTGGAAAAGCACGTCACCCGTAATCGACGGTTTTTAAACACCATTTTAAAGACTCATCTCGATTTTTGAGGTGGCACGTTTTAAAGGGGCTCCCTTCATCGCTCATTCACTCAGGCTTGGAGAAAAACCTAGTCCACCATCTTGGCTTCGTGTCCTCTAAGTAGCAATACACACTGTTTCCGATAGAAATAAACGTGACCATTACAGAAACATTTCAAGTTCATGCCCCTTTCACATATAAAGGCTTAAGAATAGATTGTTCCTATTTTTCGTCACCAAATTAAAGTTGATAATTTCAAAAATTTCAGCTCTAATGTTTTTCAATTTAGCGCGAGTGAAGAGTTCGATTCCAGTCTCTACTCTTCTGAGCTGGGAACTCACACACAAAACAGCTCCAAGTAACTTTATTTTGACTAATATTATTAATTATTTCACACTTCTGCAGATAATAAACTCAATCTTTCTGCTTCGGCCAACAAAGTCACTGCAGACCTCTCCAAGTACACGGTCAGTGGCGAGTGGGAGCTAGTTGAGGCACCTCTAAAGAGGAATGCCGTCAAGTATACTTGTTGTAAACATCCCTACATCGACATAACATACACGATACACGTCAAGAGAAGAGTTCTCTTCTACATGATGAATCTGATTGTCCCGTACATCGTACTTGCTGTCTTGACAGTTTTCTCCTTCTACCTACCACCAGAGTCTGGAGAACGAATGGGCCTGGTAATTACAATCCTACTAGGTCTGACCGTGTTCATGATGGTATTCACCGACAATGTGCCACGCACCTCGGAAGTAACCCCGCTGATCGGTAAATACTCGGTCACAGTCCTTGTTCAGGTCACTTTTGCGCTGCTAGTCACGTGCGGTGTTCTGAGAATTTATCACAAAGATCCCGAAAGGAAGATGCCTGCCTGGTTCCGCAAGCTGATCTTTGACATCTTAGGGCCAATGCTGCTAGCCACACCTTCTGGTGAACGAAAAAAGTTGAAACAAGAAGACAAGAACAGGAGCTACTACATGTCGAAAGTACAGGGAAATCCCTACGAGATCCATCGTAGCCAAAACCATCTTGTTGTGTCAATTCCAAAGATCACAGGCATAAAGGATGGCGAGGGGGAAACCGAGCGCAAATGTTTTCACACCTCACCCATGGGATCCAATTTGTCGCTGACGCCCTCGGATGAGCGTATGGAAGAGATTGTGTACGGCATGCGCGCCATTGTATCTCATCTGAAAGACACTCAAGAGTCTGACGCAAAAGTCAATGACTGGCATCACGCAGCCGCAGTTCTAGACATTGCGTTTTTCTGGATAACGGCTATCACCATCTTAGGCTCAACCCTGGCCTTTTACTTTATGATTCCAAACTGACGGTGTGAAGTACATCGTGAAATCGCGAAAGGAGAACTGCACCTTTTTGACATATGATGTTCCACATAAAAGAAACAGCTGAATGTCAAATAGAAATCAGGGACACTGGAACAATAATCAACAGGGGAGGGGAGGAAGGAAGTAGACGCCGGTTAAGCCTGTCCTGATTTTTTTCAGCGACTTTTGAGCAACTTTTTGCGTTTCTAGCAACTTCGAGTAATTTTTGCCTTTCTCAGCAATTTTGGAACAAAATATAAGTTTAGAGCACATATCAAGCGTGAAAAAAAATCAATGATTTATATAAAAGTATCAAGAAATTTAGGAAGCAACTTTTTAAATTTAAGTAGCAAACTTTTTGGATTTTTAGCAGTTTTTAGCACTCTTTCGGAATTCCAGTGAGTAACTTCTCAATATTTCACGAACACAATCGGGACAGGCGTGGTGCCGGTGGCAGGGGTTTCTATGAAGGTCTAGTAACCGAAGCGAAAAGATTACCCCTAGACCCTAAGGTTTGGTCGTCCCTGGAAAACTGCGTGTACCTAATCCTTCAGTAGTTAAAACAATTGTTAAATGCTAGTGAATTTTCATTTACGCGTAACTGCCCTTAATGAGGAAAGTTAAGGAGTTATTTCCACCAGAAATGACGAATTTTTTAGGTAAGTACTTCTTCAAAAGGATGAAAACTGATGGGCGCATAAGTTAGGGTTGAAGTTTGAACGTTTCTCTTGTGAGAGTTATTTTATATATATAAAAAAAAAAATTTAGGGCTGCTTATTCTCGAAGTTGGCTCGTAAACTTTTGTTCCTTGTGTCTGGTGCATCACAGCTATATCGAGTATCTATCTTTTAAGGCGGCTCCAAGTTTGGCAAATGGATTTTGGAGGTTATCAGAATTCCTTGTTTTGTGGAAATCACAATAATAAGGGTTTTTGATAGTAATGCATCGCCTAATTTACCAGAGAGATTCAATCAGTTAATGTATTTAAATTTGTAGATTTTCTCCATTAGGGTTCTTCCTTAAGAAACAAAGGGCGAGCTGTTACACACTGTTAGGGAACCAAAAAGGGTTCCAAACTAAGATATCTATTTTGGATTTATTAGAATGAGAATTTATTCCGATATTTGATAGTTCTTTCTGTTTTTATCTCCAAAATTAGGGCCTCTCGAGGAGGGGGCGGGGGGGGGGGGAAAGGGGGTGCTTGTGTTTTGGAGTGCTATGGTTTTTATACTCGAGTGGGAGGGAAAATGAAAAGCATCGTCTTAACATAAAAAATACACCAAAGTGCTCCTGCTCCCGCAAATTGTTTGAAAAAAGCCCTTTCTCTCCAAACCCTGAGACGCCCTGACAAAGGAGATGAAAATTGAGTGAGTATATTTTGTCTTGTAAAGTTTGACTAATAAAGTTGACATAATAAATATTCCAACGAGTTATACTTATGTGCAGGATTCAATAAACTGATAAGAATAAGTAGAGTGAAGTGAGAGAGAAAAAGAGAGAAAGAAAGGAGACTGAGAAGAAATGAATTCAAAAGTTGAAAAGTGGTCTGAGGTTAAAATGGGACACGCAACACCGACTACTTACAGCTCCCTCAGAGAAACTCTCAAGTATCAACAGCGTGAGAGAAAATGACAGCCATGAAAGAACAGATCTTGGATAGCTTGTTTTAAGTACGGTCATAAATCATCATTTAACCCGCGTTACTATTTTTCGCCATACCTTCACCTCTTTGGTAACTGACACGGAAAGGCTTTATTCCATTGAAAGGCATTTCTCTATAACGCAATTTCTCGGTCCCAGGGAGTTATTCCTTCCGCCCTCTCTCGTTTCAGGGTTGGGGGGGGGGGGGGGGGGCGAGGTGAGAGGAAGAGGGCAGATATGGGGAACAGGTGTTTTTGACGCCCAGAGTGGCTAAGAATGATGCAAAGCAGTTCTGCTAGATGCGAAAATACTGTTAACTAAATCGTACTTAGACAGAGATTAAAGATACATACCATTTGTACCATTCGAATTGGATGTGGGACCTTTCTCAGGCCTCATTAACGCAGTTACGCCACTGACCCTAACGAGGCAAATTTGGGTAGAGAAGTACTCATTACCAAAAATTCCGATTCGTTTTACGTCTCGAATACAACACCTTATCAAATGGAACTTTAAAAATGGCTCCCGAGAAGTATGGGATCGAAAACAAGATCTCAACTTTTGTCAGTTTAAATAAATCAAATTCCACGTGCCGATCTTTTGCTGATAAACAATATGTAACTGCACTTCGAAGCGAAGGTTTTTCTAACGTTTCTGGTTAATTATTCGAGTCACCCAGTAGCGCCCAAAATAACAAAATTGAAAACGGAGACTTTAAAACGCTCTTAGAAGTCTGGAATATTTATTAACGCCGGCTCTGCGTCTTAATGCAAATACAAAACGTTTTGAAATAGGGGGTTGGAATACATTTTCCATAAGCAGCTGCCGAAAAGGGCCCGTTACTTGCTGGCAGTTTTAACAGACGGCAGTAAGGAGTCATACATAAGCGGTGGTAGAACGCTCGTAGCCGTGGCTTTTATTGACACCCTTTTAAAAGATTGCTCATCAACGAAACTGCTATTTGAAATATTTTAGCCGGCAATTCGCCCTTCCAGATTGCCATCAAGCTTAGCTTTCTTACCGCTGTTGATCCGGTTGTAGTGTGACAGAAAGACACTCTAGAACTATCTGTTTACCATTGCAGACATTTTTTTCTTTTTTTTAAATGAATGAAAACGCCGTTCCTAAGTTCTTTGACGTAGAGAGGCCGTAAAAGAAGAGTCAAAAGGAAGTCATGGAAAACTTCTAAAGCAAGTGACGTCAGCAGCTTCTTTGTCATGTCGATTTGAATTCTGGTCGATTCATCTTGTTAATTTAGGGTCCCTCTACTTGCTGAGTATAACTTTAAACTTTGAGCAACACGTCAAGGAAGTTCATTGTTCGTGCCTTTTGATTAAACGCACCTGGATTATTTGATTATTCTTTGGTGTTTCGGCTGTCAAATTTTTGTCTTGATTATTATTATCATTGTGATTACGCCTGAGGGAAGTAAGACCACAAAGGAGTTTCTTTAACGTAATTGTTTGCGAGACAGCGAGCCAAACAAAAGAATGCCAGACTAGGTTGTTGAGAAGCTTATTGGCTGAAGGCTGATTTCGACCTGCTGTTACGGCGGTTTAAGAGAACAATCAGTTGAATTTTAAGGTATTTTGTTGCCAAATGGTGGTTAGTGCGTGTTTGTGTAAAACTGACGTTTGGAATTTCTGTCTCCGCTATACCAGCCATGATATATCGTAAAATGCTATTCTTTTTCGCCATAACATCTTCAATCCATGCAACATGTCGAGGTAAGTATAGATTGACCGAAATTTCTTCACCAGAAATGTTTTTCTGACGTGAAGCCTGTTAACCGTTTGATGCTAGTTAATTAGAGACTGTTTTGAACTTCCACAATGACTGGTTGAAGAGATTGTGGCTACTCTAAATCCAGTTAAGGGTATTGCTGAGTTACACGACCCACCTTAAAACTTCCTGTTACTTAGAAATATATTTTGTCTCGATCAGCAAGTAATGTTTCCACTCAGTTCGACAAGTTGAATTTGCAAGGCCATTCCGCTACAGTTGGCTTTAGTACATTATTTTGACTACATACTACAAAAAATACTAATTATCTAGCGGTTATTACAAGCTGTTGCGTAATCAAACGCACTGCGAAATTAATAGGCCATAAAATAACTTGTAGTACGACATAGTTAATCTGAATCATACAGCAGTGCTATCAGAAATGCGTAAAGTTAGATTCTCGTGATTTGCTTTTTGTCATACACCTTTGAATGATGTTTATCTTTCGTATCCAGTCAAATTTTGATCACACCATTTGAAGTTTGTCGTATTTTGTCAACATGAATAACTGGGCCCCGTAAAGCTGTTCAGTTGCTATTATTTTGCAATCGCAAATGTGTATCTTAACTTTGCCTCACACGAAATTAACTTTAAACGCCAAGAGTGGGTCAGTTGCGAAGCTGATAAACATATTGTTGACAATGAACTGTTCGTTTGGGCAAAATTCATAGCTAGTAAAGAAATGAACTGTCACATTGTATTGTTACAGTTATGCTATGGTGTTTTGTAGTCCAAGATTTTTTTTTTTTTTTTATCAAGCTAGCAGCTTTTCCTTATCGGCCGAACTGCAAACGCTAAATCTGATTGACAATTCCACATACCACAATAATGATGAGTCTTGACTTTAAATTCAAGCTTACAAGTCTATGTAAAAGTACAAGTCTTCTGATCTGGAAAGCTCTCAACAAATTTCAATAAATGAAATAAAAATACACTAATGTTTTTAGAGTATCAGTGTTCAGCTCTCTGAGCAGAATGTTTTTCATGTATCAGTGTTCAGCTCTCTGTTTCCCCTGTCAGTTGCAACTTTCAAACAACTAAGACCTGCCCTATATGACATTTGTTTTCGTGGCTCAGCCAGGATTGTGAAAATCAAGCCATAAAATAACATACGCCTTACCCGTTGTCTCCAAATTATTTTCTGATAGAGTTAAACATAAACGCACTAAAGGCCGAACATAAACAACTAATAATAAAAGCTGATCTTAAGTGATAAAGAACAAAAGGCCATTTTTATAAAGGCATGCAAATCACATTTTATATCCTTCATTAGAATTTTTTTAACCTTTCAGTTTCGTTTAAATCCAGACTCGCTTATTTCGTATACCTTTGATAAGCGTGTTTTAACAATAGCCCTCTCATTTATATCGACGTGAGCTCTTACGACTCAAACCTCAAATAATCCTGTACCGAGCTGTTCATAAGAAGGTTGCCCAATTTCGTTTGTTTTCCAGCATTTCAAAAATAAGTTTTAAGTAAAATAACAGAAATCGATATTTGCTCCTCTATGCAGTCCAATATGAAGTTTCACAACTCGTCACAGGTAGCTCCAATAATCATTGCTTCCCTGTACGTGTTAAAAATGAACACCAAAGAATTAACTAAAGTAGTTAGCCGTGTCGTAACTATTTGAAATCTTTGTGGTTCATTCGGGAAAGACTGATTACTTTCACAGAATTTGCGGTGAGAAAAATGTATGTTTTGTGAACATTGTTTAAAACGTTTGCCTGCTGTTTGGAAATAAAACCCAGCAGGCAGGCTCATAAGGAAGGTCGCACACCACATATTTTTCTAGTGAGCTCATACCTCTCACTGGGAGAGCACGAAAGCCACGCAGGAATAAAAAGAACAATGCTAAAATTTCATATCTGTTCTTGATGAAGAGAAAAAAACCTGTAACATCGTTTTTTCTCTTCATGGCTTTAAGTTTAGACACTTTTAAACTGCAGAAAATTAATACCATAGTTGAGAGTTATTTCCAACTTTTGGTATCTAGATTAACAAGCTGACGTATTTAGGCGATGGAATAACGCAAACGAATGTGCGTTTATATCAAAACCAACATGTAATAATATAAACGTTCTAATAAACCAATGGAAGGCAATTACAAAATCAACAATTCAATTTATTAAACAAACAACCAAACAAAGGGATATGAATTGAACGAAAAAAGTCCAGAAGAATGCAGCTCAAAGGGAAATTTTTAAAGTCATTTTGATCGGAAAACAATCACAATCCAAAAGTGGAACGACAGCGATAGATGACCTATGTAGCTGCCCTACAAAGCCAGTGAAGATTGAATGGGTAACGAATGTATGGGCGTCGAGTACACGCGTGAGTGAGTGGGTGGGTGGGAGGCGTGGGTGGAGTTATAGGTAACAGTGAGCAAGAGAGTGATTAGGTGGGTGTGCGTGTGAGTAAGTGGGTGAGTGGGCAAGTGGGTGAGTGCGTGAGTGGGTGAGTGGGCGAGTGGGCAAGTGGGCGAATCGGCGTGTAGGCGAGTGGGAGTGTGGGCAAGTGGGTGAGCAACTGAGTGAGTAAATGGGTGGTTAGTTAGGTGGTTGAGGCAGTAAGTGGTTGGTTGAATGGATAGTTAAGCAGGTGAGTGAATGTGTGTGAGTAGGTTGAAGGGGAGGGGGGGGGGGTTGGGTAAGAAGACGAGTGATAGAGTCAATGCGCGAGTTTTAACATCAGTGCTTTCCAATTTTTTCTTTTTTTCAGGCCAGGCTCATCTCGATCCAGAACATCGCCTCATGAATGATCTGTTCGCAAATTACAGTAAAGAAGTGAGACCTGTCATCGACAAACAACAACCAATTCCTGTCAACTTTGACATGATGTTCAGTCAACTTGTTGAATTGGTATGTGATGCAAAGCACATGAGTCTTTTATCGCTTAAAGAAATATTTTTGAGGAGGATTCAGATGGGATAACAAGCTTAGAATACTTACAACTCTCTATGCCCATTTTCAGACGCATGCGTCCTACCGTGAGCACGATTACTTCGAGAGATTAATGTTTTGATTATTGTGTTAAGGGGAAAATACTTTGTGGTTCAATATAACAGCTAAAATCATTTAAGGGAGCTTCTGTTAAGGTTAAAAAATATGTACATCAACAAGATAGTGAGCATTTTTTAACGATGATGGGACGTTGTGGACGTACGACACATTATGACTTGCAAAGACTGACATAAATGCAGCAGTTATTTTTTGCGGGTCATCAAATTTTTCCTTTCTCCCCCCCCCCCTTGCCCCCCTCCCCCCCCCATCCTCTTAAACTTTGTAATTTGAAGTATTCTTTACATGAAGCAGTAGAGTGTCGCAAAAGCAAAACCAGGGTAATCGCGATTACCAATCAGAAAAAAGAAAAGTTCCGAATAAGCAAATTTTCTAAAGTACCGGAAAAGGGCATGTCCCAAAAAGATTAGGATGGCTATACAAATTTGATGTAATTTTTATTTTCTTCATTATTAGAACGGACGGAGCCAAATAATGACCAGCAAGGTTTGGATTCGACAGGTAGGACAAAGCTTTACCTGTAAGCTCTATTGAATGTTCAAATCACGTCAACGCAAATGTTCCTGCATCATCCTCGATTATCACCATATTTGTCAAATCATTACGCATTTACCAAAACAATGAGAAAGGGGGTTAAAAGCCAGACTGACCGCTCCTAAAGTGCGACTGCTGCATGAGAAGAAGCCTTGCTGATTTTAGTTTATCTAACATGAAGCGACGTGAGCTCACTTGAGGGCGAGGTCACACAGCTTGGACACGGCGTGACTCGGGCGAAATGGCAAGGGGGTGGTGTCGTGACTTTCGTAAATGTACCATTTCATTTCAATGCTAACGGGTTATTCATGAAAGTAGTCGTTTTCTTTTTATGTTTCAGTCTTGGGAAAATCCTTTTCTGAGGTGGAATCCTTCGGATTACGGTGGTGTAAAGTTCATCAACATTGACCCAATACTTGTTTGGAAACCTGACATTGTTCTTTACAACAGGTAAACAAGGTCTCCTTCGGCATCCATTGTGTCTTTATCTTTTGTTAGTCATAAGATTAATTTACCAACTTAAAGTTGCATAGATTCTGCTTTAAATGATGTTTGGCGAGGAGATGAACTTGGAGTTACCGAAACACGGCTACATGATATATGTAGCTAAATATGTAAGATGACAACATTCTTCTTTGCTGACATCAAATCTATGCCGAGATTTTTGTATTATTATTATTATTACTATTATTATTATTATTATTATTATTATTATTTTAGTATTCAGAGCGACAGTGGCGAGATGTACAAGTTCAACACCAAAGTCGTCATAAACTACAATGGTTCATGTCAGTGGTACGCTCCAACAGAAGTGAAAACAGTTTGCAAGATCGACATTACCTATTTTCCGTTTGACCAACAACGGTGCAGCATGGTTTTTGGTTCTTGGACCTACACAAGCTCTTCGTTAAACCTAATGCTTGACCGAAAAGAAGTCGATTTATCCAGCTACATTGTCAGCGGCGAATGGGACCTGATTTCAGCTGAGGCTATGCGTAATGTGGTGAAGTACACCTGCTGTCCAGATCCGTTCATTGACATCACCTACCATCTTGTGCTTCGCAGAAGAGTGCTCTTCTATCTCAACAATTTGCTCCTTCCGTGCGTCGCTCTAGCGATTTTAACGGTGTTTGCGTTCTTCTTGCCGGTCGAATCCGGCGAGAGGATCTCACTAATTATCACAATTCTTCTGGGTTTGACTGTTTATACACTCATCTTCACTGAAAACATACCATCTACTTCGGAAGTCACTCCTCTTCTGACCAAGTACTCCACCACCATCATGGCTCTCCTGGGCATGTCATTGGTTGTTTCGTGTCTGGTTTTGTGGATTTACCACCGAGATCCTTCAACTGAAATGTCCAAAACTTTTGAATTCATTGTTTTTTCAGTTCTTTCTCGAATACTCAGGAAGCCTCGGCCGGAGGAAACTTCGAAAGATGGTCCAAAACGAAAGCATACTCCAGTAAGTGTAGTCGCCGACCGCTGGCCAACCTATTTTCCTGTACAGAGGCGCGCTGCCTCAGACAGCGGGAATTCTAGTCCCCAGTGCCGTTCACCGAACGGTTCTGTGCAAGAATTCGTTTTCCCCACGCAATTGGAGCGCAAGTTCGATCAAGTTATCGCCAAACTTGATGCAGTTGCAAACTCTTTAACAGTCGACCAAGGCGAAGAGGAAAAGAAAAAGAAATGGCAAATGGCTGCCCAAATCATTGACCAAATGTTCTTCTGGATTTTTACATTGATAGTCACCACAGTCACTCTTGTCATGTACTTCATGATTCCGAAATACTATTAGACCATGATATTCGAACCTAAGTGTTAGGTATTTAATCTTCACACTCTATTGTCAGTATAAATATTCTCCATACTGTTCTCTATACAGTAACTAAGGTACCGACG